>NW_026908214.1:0-40226 GCF_033978785.1 Entelurus aequoreus | reverse complement strand
GGCTTGGACGAGGATGCAAAGTTTCAACTTGTGTGGATCATGACGTGGTCGCGATTCATTACATGCCTGTCATGATGGCTGCATGTGTGGAGCTGTCCGTGGTCCTGAACACCTCTCCTATCAGCACCCCTTGCCGGTACACGCCCTGATCTCTCTCACTCACACACACACACACACACACACACACACACACACACACACACACACACACACACACACACACACACACACACACACACACACACACACACACACACACACACACACACACACACACACACACACACACACACACACACACACACACACACACACACACACACACACACACACACACACAGTGCATGCATTTGTGCAAGTTTGTGTGTTTAAGTCCAACATGCATGCAGAGCTCCACTCACAATCCCCACAAAATGGACAGAAAAACCCCAAATATTTCATTCTCCAACGGTTCAAAGTGAAAATGAAAGCTCCCCGTACTAACCGGGCAGCCAGAGGGAGCAGCATGAAGTCTCCGAGCTGCCTCCTTTAAGCGCACCTTTTGCATGCCGTCCAATAATAACACAATCCCAAGCGCCATAACACACACACACACACTATGTGCGTCTTCAACATACACCATGTGACATAAATACACCTGTGTGTGTGTGTGTGTGTGTATTGTTGTTGAGTGGCTCCTACCTTTACGTGCCCGTGCGAGCGCTTCATGGAATCGGCGTGGATGGAGTGGAAAAAGCCCTGGAGTGCAAAAAAAAAACAAATAAAAAATGCAAGCCATCCGACTATTGTTGCTTTTTGCAGACACAAAGCGTCACGCGTTTCCATCTTACCTACATCCACACACACACACACACACACACACACACACACACACACACACACACACTTACACACACACACACACGCCTCTTTTCACTTTCCGTGCCACTCCGGGATGCAACATGTTCACCTCTGCATGCATGCCCCCCCCCCCCCCCCCCCCACACACACACACTTCACGCATTCTTAGAGCAGACGTGCGTCCCTTTTCCAGCCCTTTCCATCCTTTTTTGAAGGAAAATACTGCAAAAGCAGGACCCCCCCCCACCCCCACCACCATCACTCAATTCCTCCAGTCTGCGACTGACCCGCATTGACGTCATTGCGTCATTAGGTCTCCCCTGGAAACACGCGCGGCTCCCAAAAATAGCAACACACTAATGCAGCCTGCATGCGCCGGGGTTGGCTTTTTTTTTGTGGGGGGGGGGGGGGGGGGGCACTATATGCATCAATGCATAAGCCCCCTCCCTCCCAAACATAACCATGCACTGCTGCCGAATCTGAGCAATATTACAGTCTCTCTCTCTCTCTCTCTCTCTCTGCCAAGGACGGGCTGATCACGACTTGGGGCTATTTTTAGGAAAGAGAGGGATGGGAGACAGAGAGAGAGAGAGAGAGAGAGAGGGGGGGGGGGGGGTGGGCGTGATGATGAGAAACGCCCGCACCTCCACTGGCTGCAGCTGAGGAGCACAAGCAGCACCAGAGGGGATAAAAATAGCAAAAGAGCCTTCATGCAACCCGGCCAGCAGCAGCAATAGCCGCACGTGTGCATGCGTGTGTGTGAGTGCGTGTGTGTGTGTGTGTGTGTGAGAGAGACACGGCTAGACCCCCCCAAAACCTTGTTAGAGGACTCATCCTTGAAAGCATCTGTTCATTTATAAACAACAACAAAAAGTTATTTTATTACATGAAAGCAACATTATATTTATATTCAAATGGATTTGTTTGTTTCGGTTCACCCGTTCAGTGGCTGCATGACGCCAAACATACACGCGTACATACATATACACACACAGGGATACGTGTAAGTGACGCTCAACAGACATGCGTACATATACAAACCCCGTTTCCATATGAGTTGGGAAATTGTGTTGGATGTAAATATAAACGGAATACAATGATTTGCAAATCCTTTTCAACCCATATTCATTTGAATGCACTACAAAGACAAGATATTTGATGTTCAAACTGATAAACTTTATTTTTTTTTTTTGCAAATAATAATTAACTTAGAATTTCATGGCTGCAACACGTGCCAAAGTAGTTGGGAAAGGGCATGTTCACCACTGTGTTACATCACCTTTTCTTTTAACAACACTCAGTAAACGATTGGGAACTGAGGAAACTAATTGTTGAAGCTTCTCAGGTGGATTTGTTTCCCATTCTTGTTTTATGTAGAGCTTCAGTAGTTCAACAGTCCGGGGATCTCCGCTGTCGTATTTTACGCTTCATAATGCGCCACACATTTTCGATGGGAGACAGGTCTGGACTGCAGGCGGGCCAGGAAAGTAACCGAACTCTTTTTTTACGAAGCCTAGCTGTTGTAACACGTGCTGAATGTGGCTTGGCATTGTCTTGCTGAAATAAGCAGGGGCGTCCATGAAAAAGACGGCACTTAGATGGCAGCATATGTTGTTCCAAAACCTGTATGTACCTTTCAGCATTAATGGAGCCTTCACAGATGTGTAAGTTACCCATGTCTTGGGCACTAATACACCCCCATACCATCACACATGCTGGCTTTTCAACTTTGCGCCTATAACAATCCGGATGGTTCTTTTCCTCTTTGGTCCGGAGGGACACGACGTCCACAGTTTCCAAAAACAATTTGAAATGTGGACTCGTCAGACCACAAAACACTTTTCCACTTTGTATCAGTCCATCTTAGATGAGCTCGGGCCCATCGAAGCCGACTGCGTTTCTGGGTGTTGTTGATGTGTGTACACTTACATGTACACACACAGTGCTACATGTAAGTGATACACAACATACAAACCCCAAAACCAGTGAAGTTGGCACATTGTGTAAATGGTAAATAAAAACAGAATACAATGATTTGTAAATCCTTTTCAACTTATATTCAATTGAACAGACTGCAAAGACAAGATATTTAATGTTCAAACTACAAAATTAAATTTTTTGCAAATATTAGCTCATTTGGAATTTGATGCCTGCAACATGTTTCAAAGCTGGCACAAGTGGCAAAAAAGATTGAGAAAGTTGAGGAATGCTCATCGAACACTTATTTGGAACATCCCACAGGTGAACAGGCTAATTGGGAACAGGTGGGTGCCATGATTGGGTATAAAAGCAGCTTCCATGAAATGCTCAGTCATTCACAAACAAAGATGGGGCGAAGGTCACCACTTTGTGAACAAATGTGTGAGCAAATTGTCAAACAGTTCAAAAACAACATTTCTCAACCAGCTATAGCAAGGAATTTAGGGGTTTCACCATCTAAGATCTGTAATATCATCAAAAGGTTCAGAGAATCTGGAGAAATCACTGCACGTAAGCGGCAAGCCCGTGACTTTCAATCCCTCAGGCGGTACTGCATCAAAAAGCGACATCAGTGTGTAAAGGATATCACCACATGGGCTCAGGAACACTTCAGAAAACCACTGTCAGTAACTACAGTTGGTCGCTACATCTCTCAGTGCAAGTTAAAACTTTACTAAGCAAAGCGAAAGCCATTTATCAACAACACCCAGAAACGCAGTCGGCTTTCCATCTAAGATGGACTGATGCAAAGTGGACAAGTGTTCTGTGGTCTGACGAGTCCACATCTCAAATTGTTTTTGGAAACTGTGAACGTTGTGTCCTCCGGACCAAAGAGGAAAAGAACCATGCTGATTGTTGTAGGTGCAAAGTTGAAAAGCCAGCATCTGTGATGGTATGGGGGTGTATTAGTGCCCAAGACATGGGTAACTTACACATCTGTGAAGACACCATTAATGCTGAAAGGTACATACAGCTTTTGGAGCAACATATGTTGTCATCCAAGCAACGTTATCATGGACGCCCCTGCTTATTTCAGCAAGACAATGCCAAGCCACTTGTTACAACAGTGTAGCTTTGTAGTAAAAGAGTGCGGGTACTAGACTGGCCTGCCTGTAGTCCAGACGTGTGTCCCATTTAAAATGTGTGGTGCATTATGAAGCCTAAAATACCACAATGGAGACCCCCGGACTGTTGAACAACTTAAGCTGTACATCAAGCAAGAATGGGAAAGAATTCCACCTGAGAAGCTTTAAAAATGTGTCTCCTCAGTTCCCAAACGTTTACTGAGTGTTATTAAAAGGAAAGGCCATGTAACACAGTGGTAAAAATGCCCCTGTGACAACTTTTTTGCGATGTGTTGCTGCCATTAAATTCTAAGTTAATGATTATTTGCAGAGAAAAAATAAGTTTCTCAGTTGGAACATTAAGTATCTTGTCTTTGCAGTCTATTCAATTGAATATAAGTTGAAAAGGATTAGCAAATCATTGTATTCTGTTTTTATATACCATTTACACAACGTGCCAACTTCACTGGTTTTGGGTTTTGTACATGCGTACATATATATATATATACACACAGTGATACATGTAAGTGACACACAACATACATGCATACATACATGTACACATATAGTGCTACATGTAAGTGATGTTATGGTGATAAGATTCAACAATTTGCCTTGATAATCATTGGCAAGTTTATTTATTGAGCACAATTTGTACACAAGCCAATTCAGAGTGCTTTTTAAAAAAATTAAAAAAATACATATATTTCATATTAAAATCAGAAAATACAACACAAAACAATCAGAATTTATTAAAATTAAAATTAAAGAGTGTAGACAAAAAGGTATATGCACAATTCAAATAGTTTTCACCCTGGATGTGAACATTGACAACGCTGTGGCCTCTCTCATATCTTTAGGACGACTATTCCAGGTTTAAAGAGCATAAAACTGAATTTCAGCCTCACCATGTTTGGTCCTGACTCTGGGGACCAGCAGGAGACCACTCCCTGAGGTTCTCAGAGTTCGACATGGTTTTTACATGTCAGACATGTACTTTGGCACAGGACCATGAAGAGACTTGTACACAAGCAGAGCTGTTTTAAAGTATATTCTCTGAGCAACAGGAAGCCAGTGCAGTGACTGAAGCACTGGACTAATATGGTCGTATTTCCTGGTTCTAGTTAGGACTCGAGCAGCAGCATTTTGGATGTACTGCAGCTGCTTTACAGCTCGTTTAAAGGGCCCTGTTTGTGCCACTAATTTAAATCAGTCTCTTTGATTATTTGAATATCTGTTTTATTGTCTTGTACTGTATTTTCTATTTTGCATTTTGCCATTCATATGATAGTTTTCAAAATTCTTGATTTTGTATAAACTCAATAATACTTTATTGGATTTGTTTAGCTTTCTGTATTTTCAGATTTTTCGTCATTTTTTCATCACGTCTTAAACTTTCTTGTTGGCGATTTTTAATGTAATAGTACATTTTTGATAGAGGCCTGTTATTTTTGTTATTACAATTTTATTAAGCGTTATTTTGATTGTTGTATTTTTTTTAAAACACATTTTCTCATTTCATAACCTGTATGTAATAGTAATACATTATACAATTTGTATTGTATATTTCATTATTGTGCATTTAAAAAAATATAAATTTTTAATTTCAATGATTGAAATTTGACATTTTAGTTATTCGATCAAGCAGTGCTGCCTATTTTAAAAAATCTACATTTATTTTGTAATTCATCTTGTATGTTTATTGTTGGTTATTTACTATAAATATATAATATACATATATATATAATATTATACAGATATATATTATTTGATATTTTTATCATTAATTTTTGTTGCATTTTATTGTATTTATTTCTAGTTAATATTTCAATTATTTAATTAGTTTTTATGCTTGATTTTTTATTATTTATTTTATACCGTTGTATTTATTATTCATATTATATTTTATTTTTCTATTTATTTTATATAGTTGTTTTTATTATTTATATTATATTTTATTTTTCTATTTATTTTATATAGTTGTATTTATTATTTATATTTTATTTTTCTATTTATTTTATATAGTTGTATTTATTATTTATGTTATTTTATTTTTCTTATATTTCATTATCTTTATTAGCTGACCTTTTATTATTTGTATTTTGTTGTTGCTATGTATTGTATACAATAGATGAAGCTATTTTATTTTATTGCATTATTTTTTTTAAATAGAAGGCCTATAGTTACAAAAACAGGATCCATCCTTGCACATAACATCTTTGCATATGTTTCATATCCAAAATGTCATATTTGGCATTCAGATGATAGGCTTTAGCACACTGCAAAAGGGACAACCAGTAGAAAGTGGATGGATGGACGATAATGACGTCTATGATACATGTTGTGCCATCAAAGTGCCAAATTTAAAGTGCCGACGCCATCTACTGGCTGTTTAGGTGACCTGCACCCTAAAGGCAAAGCCAGTTGCCTCAAAGGAAGCACAATAAACCGTGGTGGTGAAGTGAGGTACTGCATCATCTCATCTCACTCCTTCCTGTGTCCCCACTCCAATTACAAAAAAAAATCCAATTCCCATATTTCCGCCCCTGCAGCAGAGAGATGAACACAAAATCATTTTGGACAGGCAAATATCTGCCAGCTAAAGACTGCAATGCATTTCTCCAACGGCAGGTGGCAGCAGTCTGGAGGGGAAATAAATGCACAGGGAGAAGTAGTAAATCAATCACTTTGTTAATATGCACGCTTATAGCACATCAGACGTTTAATAACGTTCACCGATTCCATCAAATAATTCCACCCGGGTTTATCCTCGCCTTATCTGAGCCGTGGGGATCGTGAGATCCGCAGTGAGGGGGAGGGGGGGTTGGGGGGGGGGGGGAGAAGGGGCCATTTAAAAAATATATCACAGCACTCTTCGGAACCAAATCTGCCTCTTAGTGATCAATTTGAAAAGGCTTTCGCAGTGTTTTTAATTGCATCATTTGGTGCCCATATGCTCCAGATATAACACAGTGGGGCACCTTGGGAGACATTAACCAAATGGCCTCGGGGGGAAATAACAAGCAGCAATATCTACAGCATCCCCCGCTCGCTGAAATGAAAAGCAGACGCCGGCATCCATTACTGCTCCCGACAATAAGCAGTTTAGGCGCGACCTCCTGTAAATCACCGCCAGTCTCGTTTTTTTTGGGGGTGGGGGTGAGGGAGTCGGCAGAATCCTTGGAGCGCAAAATTACAAAAGACAAAAAGAGGAGAGAAGCTTTAATTGGGAATGAGATAGACAAAGTGGCGGTAATGCCTTGCTTAGTGGCGCTGGGAAGCAACATTCTGCGTCACTGAAATATTTGGTATCCCCTACCGTGGGAGCGTGCATGGGGGCGGAGCTCTGTGCCTTGTTCCGTGTTGTTGCCGACATCAATGATTATTGTGGGGATGCTCCGTGCGGCTCTTTAGCGCCGCCCTAGTGGCTCCCTGGAGCTTTTTCAAGTAGAAAAACATGGGGGTAAAAATATATATATATTTGTTTTAACCCTTGTGTGGTGTTCGGGTCTGTGGGACCCGTTTTAATTTTTTATTAAAAAAAAAATTATACAATTAATGCATTTTTCAAACTGAGACTCACTGACTTTGGCTCATTTTCTGTGAAGAACATATATCAGAATACATATTTAATGACCACACACCATACACCCCCCCACACTTTTCAACCGATTCTAACCATTCCATGTTCAACATATTACACTCATCCTGGAAATTCAATCTATAATTTTTCCAAGTTCAAAAACATTCCAGGAGTTCCCAGAATTTTCTTTTTTTCAAACCCTTTTTTCTGGCGATGACCCCTTCCACATTTTTCAACCCACTTAAACTGTTCCCCCGTCAAATCATTCCTCTTAATCAGGAACAAAAAATGAAGTTGTTTTTTGAACTGGAAACATTCCCGGTTTTCCCGAAATTCCTGGAATTCCTTAACACCATTTGTCAATTAAAAATGTTACTATTTCAACATTTCTCGACCGATTTTAAAAGTTGCAACATCAACCACTTCAACTCATTCAGAACATTCAAGAGTTTTACAATTTTCCCCAAAATTACCGCTTTTCCCGAAATTCCCAACTTTCCATGAAATTCCCATTGGAATGAAAGGGACATTTTTCTGATTCAAACGGTTCCAACTCCAAAATATTCAGCCTGTTCAAAATTGTATGAATTCCTTCAACCATTTTTTTAAATTCCCGGATTTCCAAGAATTCCCAGTTTTTCAGGGATTCTTTCCCCATTCAAAATGAATTGTCCATTTTTTAAACTTCCACAATTCGCACATTTTTAAACCGATTCAAACCATTCCTCCTTCAACACATTCCACTCATCCAACTAACACTTTCCCAAGTTCCAAACCAAATTGATCACACACACACATACACTACTCTCATAACAACTAACAAGACATCAGAAGTCGAGTTTTTTAACATGGAGACATTCTCAATACTTTTCTTTTGTCGAGCACAAAGAAAATAACATTTTAGTTAAATGTAAGTTGTGTCTTGGATCAAAGATCCTATCTACTTAAAGTTAAAGTTAAAGTGCCATAATGTTGCAGCTATTTAAAATAGTTTTGTCAATTTTTTCTGGCCTGAAATAAATTGGCCCTTTGAAACATATCTTTGTCTTTGTGTGTTGTATGTAGACCACATTGCTTAGCAGAGTTCAGTGAGTTCAGCAAAGCGTACAGCGGAGTATGATTAATGTTTGAAGGTGTTCATTAAACACAGTTCTATAAAGCAAGAGTGGACATCACGTTTCTACATTGGCGACGAGGATACGGAGCACAAGCTGTGAAAGAACCCATTGATTTTGATCACTGCACGGAGCAGTATCATGACACGCTACGACGCTGATCGGCCGTAAGTGAAAACCATTGAATCAACCATACATGCTAGTCCACAGCTAACCAGCACTACAGACAGAACGAAAGAGAGATTCAAATAAATACAATTAAATACAAATAACAACGAACACAAGCTGGATGGCGGCATTAGCTGGGCTCCCGCAATTCCCACACTTCGATATCAGCACTGAACCAAAATGGAAGAAATGGATGTTGCGTTTTGAAAAGTTTCTCACTGCAGCAGCCATAACGGATGCAACACGTAAAAGGGCTATGCTACTGTATTATGCTGGGGAACCAGTGCAAGATATTTTTGAGACTTTTACTGGAAAAAGGAGAGGCAAAGGACTATGATAAAGCAGTTGAGCTACTCACTGCATACTTTAGCCCAAGTCGTAATGTGGAGTTTGAAATCTACACGTTTAGACAAGCAAAACAAAACGAGGGAGAAACAATAGACAAGCAAGCAGAAGAACTAGTGTCTCAGTGCATCCCATGTCAGTCATCAGTACCGAGAACGGAACACCAGCCACTACAAATGTCTGAACTCCCAACTGGACCCTGGAAAAATGTCTCCGTGGACTTTTGCGGTCCCCTTCCCTCCGGTGATTACCTGTTTGTTATGCTGGATGAATACTCAAGATTCCCCTTCGTCGAGATCACATCCTCAACCTCAGCACACACAATAATCCCTGTCATGGATCAAATATTTTCCTTGGTGGGCACGCCAGAAGTCGTCAAGAGTGACAACGGACCCCCATTCTCAGGCAATATATTCTGTGACTTTGCTCACTACCTCGGTTTCCACCACAGGAAAATCACACCATACTGGCCACAGGCCAATGCAGTAGTTGAAAAATTGAACAGACCTTTAATCAAGGCTGTGCACACTGCCATGGTTGAAGGTAAGCCATGGAAGCAAGAATTGTACAAGTTCCTTCGCAACTATCGCGCCACTCCTCACCACACCACCAACCGGTCTCCAGCAGAATTATTCTTTGGTCGACCCATGTCAATAAAACTGCCCTCCATCTCTCACCCCACCGACGACAATGACCTCAGGCAAACTGATGCACTAAGGAAGACGGAAATGAAAGTATATGCGGATGAAAGGAGGAATGCCGTGCACTCACAGTTGAAACAGGGTGATGTTGTCCTGATACGTCAGAGGAGAACCGGGAAAATGGTCACACCATTCAACTCCAAGCCATACAAGGTCATCTCAGTGAAAGGAACAATGGTCACCGCAAAAAGACAGGGACATGAAGTCACCAGGCACAGGTCCCTGTATAAGCTTCTCAAACACCAACCATTTGTCCCACTGAATTGTGACAGTGACAGCAGTGATGATGATGATGATGATGAGGAGGACAGTACCGGTGATCAGATTCATGACCAGGATCAACAACGACAACAACAAGGTCCGGATCAAGACCAGATTAGATACCCTGTCAGAGCCGACAGACGACTCCCAAGGAGACTCTTGGACTGAATTAACCTTTGAACTTCTATTTGCTCCTGTATACTAATGTCAGGAGGCATTTATTATCCATTTAAAATATTTGTATTGTATTGTCATTGTGAAAGTTTGAACTGGCAAAATCTTTAGTTTGACTTAAGTTAAGTGTCACCATACAGTTCTTTTTTTCAACAGAAACAAGGACATTTACTTTGAAAGAAAAGGAGGGATGCAATGTTGTGAAAATGGGCACGGCCCCTTTAAGAGACTGAGTTCACGAGTCTCTCACGTGATCCCGGAAGTTAAATGTTCATAACATTGAGAGCGGTAGCGATGCCGGCAAAGCGTACAGCGGAGTATCATTAATGTTTGAAGGTGTTCATTAAACACAGTTCTATAAAGCAAGAGTGGACATCACGTTTCTACAGTAACTGAGTTACTTTTGAAATCAAGTAACTAGTAACTGTAACTAGTTACTGGTTTTCAGTAACTAACCCAACACTGAGGGAAGCTAACATCAGCCTACGGTGACAGCCAAAATATCTACTAACGTTACTTACCGCCATGTGCTTCCTCAAATTTGACGTTGAGTTGATGTAAGCTTAAGCTTGTTGCTGCTGAAACTTAATGTGCAGTTGATCATGTGACCGCCTGGCTCTGTTTGATTGGTGAAACGGAGTCAAACGTCACCAGTGACTGCATTTGATTGGTGAAACGGAATCAAACGTCACCAGTGAGTGTATTTGATAGGTGAAACGGAGTCAAACGTCACCAGTGAGTGTATTTGATTGGTGAAACGGAATCAAACGTCACCAGTGAGTGTATTTGATAGGTGAAACGGAGTCAAACGTCACCAGTGACTGTATTTGATTGGTGAAACGGAATCAAACGTCACCAGTGAGTGTATTTGATAGGTGAAACGGAGTCAAACGTCACCAGTGACTGTATTTGATTGGTGAAACGCAGGCATGCGATAGATCCTACTTTGAAGGTCTGTCTGACAAACCAAAACAAACAAAGCGTGCATTAACAGATCGATAAAAATCTGTAGCGAGTAGCGAGCTGAATGTAGATAAATGGAGCGGTGTAAAAGTAGCGTTTCTTCTCTATAAATATACTCAAGTAAAAGTAAAAGTATCTTGCATTAAAACTACTCTTAGAAGTACAATTTATCCCAAAAGTTACTCAAGTAGATGTAACGGAGTAAATGTAGCGCGTTACTACCCACCTCTGATAACCATAGAACCGGGAATGGAATTGAATGTGTAGTACATAAAGGTGAGTACAACATTCATTATGTAATGTTTTACCTTCAACTGTCAACAACTGGTGTCCAAATATTGGCGTCTTTTTTTAAGGAAATTTCAAGTATGTGATTAATCATGATTAATCCAAATTCAAAAGTGTGATTAATCTGATTAAAAATGTATCGTTTGACAGCACTAGTTTTAATAACTTCTCCTTACACTTGTGTCACAGGTGAACATGTGATTGGCCTCTAAAATCCCAATAAACTTCAATGTTTAATAAACGTACACATATCATGTAAATGTTTTGCTTTGTATTTGTCTTTTATTTTGGTGATTTTAGTGTGAGTGACGCCACCACGGACATATATCATTATGGGAAATATCTGACGACAACCAGAGAATCTGAAACATCCGAACATGGTTGTGGAGAGGCGGGGCCGGCAGTCCGACAGAGAGGCAGGGCACACCGGAGCCCGCTCCAAGATGGCGGCGAGGAGGCATGGACGGCGAGCGAGCCGAGATCGACGCCGCAATTATCACCAGGTGCGTGGAGCGCTCAGGTGGGCACAATTTAATAATCCTCGTGAACTGTATAAGAGGGCGGCAGCCGCAGACGTGAGGTGGAGAGGCGGAGATAAGAGAAGGAGCCAGAGATGCAGAGCGAGAGCGAAAGAGAGCGCAAGGAAGACGACGACACCGTGACGCTGAAAAGTGAACGGCAGAGCGAGCAGGTGGAGGCGGAGCTGAAAAGCGACCCGACCGACGGCGAAGATTTATTGCAAAATAAAGAAGTCTAAACCTGCCCGAAACATGTCCTTCCTTGGTGGTCCGTGGAACCCGCACGACAGCACGAGACTGTCACAATGGTATTCATGCTTTTTCTTGTCCTGGCTGCTCAGCACAATATGGCTAATTCTACCTGTGCAACATTTATTGTGTTGTTAGGTTTTATGTTTATATCTCTCTAAACTAGAAGGGGCAACTCCTGAAGGAATTGCGTGGGAATGCTCCAATGCTGAAGTTGAAGTGAAATGCTGACAGAATGTAGTATGAATGTAAGAATAGTTTGAATGGTTTTTAGACCAGTTGATCTGCCGTTTCTTTTCTTTTCTCCTCTGCCCCCCTCTCCCTTGTGGAGGGGGCGGGGGGTGTGTTGTCTGTCTATTTGTAAATAATGCAGACGAGGCGTGTTGGCTGAGTTCTAAACGTTTACTCATAAAGCGTGCTCATAACAACATTCTAGCTGCCGGCATGGCTACATCCAACAACACTTCTAGGGCTACTGCGCATGCTCATCATTCCTGTTGCATGCTGGGTAGTGTAGTTCTTATATTACGTGGCACTTAACATCACATCTTTCCCCCTATAAAGAAATAGTGTTTAACTCAATAAAGTGTTATTTTTTTTTTACAACTCTCAAAACCTCAGAGTCCTTAACAAGTCTCAATTAGCCTCTTTGGTGGCTGAACATGTCTCTTCGGCCTAGGCAGTCTCTCTACAGCAGGTGACGCGGACACTGCTGTCAGTCCTTGGTCAGCAAGGTCAGGCTCCGTGTCAGCCAGTTCTGTAGGTCCAGCTGAATCCTGTGGAGCCTTTTCCTGAGCTGCAATGTTGCCTTCAGTCAGCTGTAGTTGAAGATCCGTGCGGTTCCTTCTCAGAGTCGGTCCATTTTCCATCTGGATCCTATACGAACGTGGAGCAACTTCCTCTTCCACCTGTCCTTTTTGTCTCCAAGTGCCTGTAGAAATGTCTCTGAGACGCAAAACGTCTCCTGGCCTCAGCATAGGCAGGTGTTTTGCCGTTCTATCATGCAGCTGTTTTTGCTTCGCTTTTTGTACTTCCTTAGCGTGTCTGACTTTGTGTGCGCCTTTGGGTGTCAGCAAATCCTCGTTGACTGGTAGGTTGGAGCGAATGCGCCTACCCATCAGCATTTGGGCTGGTGACAGTCCATTTTGTAGAGGTGCACTCTACTTTTCTGAAAGTCATCTTTGTCCTGTGATTTTTTTAACAGGTTTTTTACTGTTTTTACAGAGCATTCTGCCAAGCCGTTGGACTTTGGATAAGTTGGACTTGACGTGGAGTGTTGAAACCCCCCTTCCTTGGCAAAGGCAGCAAACTCACAGCTAGAAAACTGGGGACCATTGTCGGAAAACAGTTCGCATGGAACACCATGTCTGGCGAAAACAGTCTTTAAATAACTGACAACTGCTTTACTCGATGTTGACTGCAACGCTCCAATTTCAGGATAGTTCGAAAAGTAGTCTGTGACTACCACGTAGCTCCTTCCATCAAAGTCAAATAGATCAGTTCCTACTTTGGAGTAAGGTCTGTGGGGCACTGGATGAGTCATCAGTGGCTCCGCTTGTTGTTTTGGCCTGTAAGTTCGGCAAACACCACATGACGCTGTTGTTTGGCTAATATCGTGATTGATCCTTGGCCAGTACATTACTTCTCTAGCCCTCCTTTTACACTTGACTTCACAGAGGTGGCCTTCGTGTATCTTTTCAAGCATCTGTTTGCGCAGTGAGTACGGAATAACAAATTTGCTCCCTTTTAGCACTATGTCATCCACCACTTTAAGCTCAGCTCTACAATTCCAATAGTCTTGTATTTTCAAGGGACAATCCTTTTTGTTGTCAGGCCATCTATTCTGTACTGTGCTCTTAAATTCTTTCATAGTTTCATCTGCAATAGTCTCTCTTCGTATTTGTTCTGTTCTGCCTGCAGTCACCGGCAAAGATGTCACTACCATATCTACATATGCCTGTATCTCTGTGCTATTTTCACTGTCTGCCAGTTCTCTCTTGTCCACTGCTCTAGACAATGTGTCAGCTGTGTACATATATTTTCCTTGTGTATATATCATGTGCACGTCATATTTTTGCAGTCGAATTAGCATGCGCTGTATTCGTACTGGACAGTCATTCAATGGTTTGTTCATGATGGACACCAACGGTTTATGATCGGTTTCCACTTGAAACATCTGTCCATATACATATTGATGGAAACGCTCACATGCATACAAACTTGCTAACAGTTCTTTTTCAATTTGAGCATACCTGGTCTCGGCACTTGTCAGTGCTCTGGATGCATAGGCGACAGGTAGCCACTGCTCTTCATGTTGCTGCAGTAGCACTGCTTCCAGGCCGTACTGCGATGCATCTGCCGAGATCCTGGTGCTCTTCTCTGGGTCATAAAACTTTAACATGGGCTCCTGTGTAAGAGACTCTTTCAGTTTCAGAAAACATTGTTCTTGCTCGTGGGACCATATCCATTCATTCTTTTGTTCAAGAAGACTCCTGAGAGGTGCTGACTGTGTTGACAGTTTTGGGACAAACTTGGCAAGATAGGTGACCATCCCTAGGAAACATCTGACCTCATCTGTGTTAGTTGGCCTTTCCATGTTGTTGATTGCTGAAGTTTTTCTTGGGTCTGGCTTCACGCACTCTTCACTCACAACATCTCCCACAAAGGTAAGTGACTTCATTCCAAACTCACATTTTTTTTTGTTAAGTTTCAGGTTCACCTCCCTTGTCTTGTCTAGCACTTGTCTCAGTCTTTCGTCATGTTCTTTTCGTGTTGAGCCCCACACTATGATATCATCCATCATTGTCTCAACTCCGAGTATGTGCTCAAAAATTACGTGAATGGTCTTATGATATACTTCAGGCGCTGACAAGATGCCGTATGGTAGACGAAGAAACCTGTACCTGCCCTGTACCTGTTAAATGTGCACAGTCTTGAACTCTCCTCGTCATGCTTCATCTGCCAGAAACCTGATGAAGCATCTAATTTGCTGAACCATTTTGCTCCAGCAAATTGTGCCATGATCTCTTCCCTGGTTGGTAACTTGAAGTGCTCTCTTCTGATCGCTTTATTTAGGTCTCTTGGATCCAAGCATATTCTTAGGGCACCTGTTTTCTTTTGCACAACAACCCATTCAGTTGGCTCATCTATTCTTTTAATGACTCCCAACTTTTCCATTCGTGCTAGTTCATCTTTCAGTTTTTGCCGCAGAGGAAATGGGACTTTCCTGCACGGGTGCACAAGAGGAAACACATTTTTATCTACACATATTTTATGTAGTCCAGGTAGACATCCAAGTCCTTGAAAGCAGTCTTTATACTCTTCCATGAGTGAGTCCTGAGCATTTGTAGTTTCTTGAGATGTCACCACAAACACTCTTTTGACAAGATTGAGCTTTGTGCAGTCCCAGTATTGGTTGCACACTCATATCCACGATCAGTAGCTGTGCTCTCATTTGTCGACCCTTGTGTTTAAAAGTTGCAATACATCCGCCTTTAACAGGAACTCGTTCTCCAGTGTATCCACTTACTTTGGTTTTTACTGGATGGATTTTGCTCTTTACAAGTCAGTGTTTTGTAATCTTCCAAAGATAGCAGGTTTACGTGAGCACCTGTATCTAACTTGAATGGTATTGTCGTCTAATTCACTGTAATTGGAAAAATCCATTCTTCTTTTTCAATTGTGCATGCTTGCACCACATTGACAATAAACTCCTCCTTATCATCATCTTCTTCAACTGTGTGAACTTTCTGCCTTGAAGCTGCCAAGCAACACTTTGCATAGTGATTGCTCCTTCCACAGTTGTTACATGTTTTTCCATATGCAGGACAATATTTTGGCTTGTGGCTGCCTCCACATTTACCACATTTAAATTCCATAGATTTCTCTTTTTGATCCTTTTGTTTGGTACACATTTTCTTTTTCCATTGTTCTTTATGTATGGCATGCACCGTTGTTTCACCTCTCCGTAGCTCTCTTGCTTGAGCTCTGGTGGTCTCAGCTGCTCTACACATACTGACACACTTATCTAACGTAAGCCCAGTTTCTCGAAGCCGTCTTTCTCTCAGTGCATTATCCATTGTACCACAAACAATCCTATCTCTCACTAATGAGTCTCTCAGAGTGTCAAATTCACATGTTTTGTTTAGCGTGTGAAGCTCTGCCATGTACTGATCAAAAGGTACTCCTTGCTTTTGGTCATGTGTGAAAAACTTATACCGCTCAAATGACGAGGCACAAAGTATTCTTCAAATTAGCTTCATCCAGCTGAAAGCTATTATATATGTCCAAAGCATCTTCTCCAATAACATGCAAAAGAATATGAGCTTTCAGCTTTTCATTATCACCTCCTGCTTCGCTTGCTGCTAAATATATATTAAATCTTTGCTTAAAACGCTTCCAGTTATCAGCAAGATTAGCAGTTAGTGGCATTGGGCTAGGTGGACTTAGCTTTTCCATGACTGCACTTTGGGGTAAGTTACCGGGACTCCACAGCTCTTTGTGTTGTTGGCTTTCCTCCAACTCGGGCACAAGATCCTCTTCTATTTGTTCAATCTGTCTTCAATCAATCTGTCTTCAATCTTGTCCTCTGTGTCACTTTACCGCCACTCATAGTCTTCACACACCGTAGCAAACTCCACTATGGACTGGACTCTCACTATTATGTTAGATCCACTATGGACTGGACTCTCACACTATTATGTTAGATCCACTATGAACTGGACTCTCACTATTATGTTAGATCCACTATGGACTGGACTCTCACGCTATTATGTTAGATCCACTATGGACTGGACTCTCACAATATTATTTTAGATCCACTATGGACTGGTCTCTCACTATTATGTTAGATCCACTATGGACTGGACTCTCACTATTATGTTAGATCCACTATGGACTGGACTCTCACACTATTATGTTAGATCCACTATGAACTGGACTCTCACTATTATGTTAGATCCACTATGGACTGGACTCTCACGCTATTATGTTAGATCCACTATGGACTGGACTCTCACTATTATGTTAGATCCACTATGGACTGGACTCTCACACTATTATGTTAGATCCACTATGAACTGGACTCTCACTATTATGTTAGATCCACTATGGACTGGACTCTCACGCTATTATGTTAGATCCACTATGGACTGGACTCTCACAATATTATTTTAGATCCACTATGGACTGGTCTCTCACTATTATGTTAGATCTAATATGGACTGGACTTTCACAATATTATGTTAGATCCACTATGGACTGGACTTTCACACTATTATGTTAGATCTACTATGGACTGGACTTTCACAATATTATGTCAGACCCACTCGACGTCCATTGCATCCGGTCTCCCCTAGAGGGGGGGAGGGAGAGGTCACCCACATATGCGGTCCTCTCCAAGGTTTCTCATAGTCATTCACATCGACGTCCCATTGGGGTTGTGAGTTTTTCCTTGCCCTTATATGGGCGCTGAACCGCGGATGTCGTTGTGGCTTGTGCAGCCCTTTGAGACACTAGTGATTTAGGGCTATATAAATAAACATTGATTGATTGAATGTTGGAATGGTTTAAATGTTGAAGAGTTTGAATTTCCAGGAAAACGGGAATTTGGTTTCCAACTTGGGAAAGTGTTAGTTTGAATGTCCAGGATGAGTAGAATGTGTTAATGTTGGAATGGCTTGAATAGGTGGAAAAATGTGAGAATTGTGCAACTTGGAAAAATGTCCCATTCCTTTCAATGGGAACTTCCTGGAAATTTGAGAATTTTGGGAAAAGCGTTTCTTTTTTATTTTTTTTAAACGATTAGGAGCATGAATGTCCTGAATGAGCTGAATTGGTTGGTGTTGGAATTGTTTAAATCCGTCAAGAAGTGTTGAAGTAGTAACATGTTGAATTGAGAAATGGTATTTCAGAATTCCTGGAATTTCGGATCAACCAGGAATACTCCAGTTAAAAAAAAAAACTATGTTTTTTTTGTCCTGATTAAGAGGAATGTTTTGACGCTGGAATGGTTGGAATGCGTTAAAAAATGTGGAAGGAGTAGTTGCCAGAAAAAAGGGTGGAAATAGGGCTTTGGAAAACCAGGAATTCTGGAAAATCCTGGAAGTTTTTTTCAACTTGAAAAAGGGAAGTTTGAAGTTCCAGGATGAGTGGAATGTGTTGAAGGTGGAATGGTTTGAATAGGTAAAAAAATGTGGAAATGGTGGAAGTTTGAAAAATGGCCAATTGATTCTGAATGGGAAAAATGTCCCGGAAAACCTGGAATTCGGGGAGTTTTTGAAATTTGTCAAGAGAAAGCCTGCAATTCCCGAATAGGCTGAACAGTTTGAAGTTGGAATGGTTTGAATCGGTGAAAAATGTGGAAGGTAGAGCGTGCCAAAATCTGGAGGAGGAGGAGCAGAAGAAGAAGAAGAAGAAGAAGAAGAAGAAGAAGAAGAAGAAGAAGAAGAAGAAGAAGAAGAAGTAGCAGAAGGAGAAGAAGTAGGAGGAGGAGGAGGAGAAGGAGAAGAAGAAGAAGAAGAAGAAGAAGAAGAAGAAGAAGGAAGAGTAGGAGGGGGAGGAGGAAAAGAAGTAAAAGAAGAAGAAGAAGAAGGAGGAGTAGGAGGAGAAGAAGAAGGAAGAGGAGGAGGAGGAGGAGTAGAAGGAGAAGAAGAAGAAGGAGGAGGAGAAGGAGGAGGAGAAGAAGAAGAAGGAGAAGTAGAATGAGTAGGAGAAGAAGAAGGAGGAGGAGCAGAAGAAGAAGAAGAAGAAGAAGAAGAAGAAGAAGGAGAAGGAGGAGGAGGAGGCGGAGGAGAAGAAGAAGAAGGAGGAGAAGAAGAAGGAGGAGGAGCAGAAGAAGAAGAAGAAGAAGAAGAAGAAGAAGGAGAATTAGAATGAGGAGGTGAAGAAGGAGGAAGAGCAGAAGAAGAAAAAGAAGAAAAATGAGGAGGAGGAGGAGGAGGAGGCGGAGAAGAAGAAGGAGTAGTAGAATGAGGAGGAGAAGAAGAGGGAGAAGGAGAAGAAGAATAAGAAGGAGAAGAAGAAGGAGGAGGAAGAAGAGGAGACGGAGAAGAAGAAGGATGGGGAGCAGAAGAAGAAGGAGAAGGAGAAGAAGAAGTAAGAGGAGGATAAGGAAAAGAAAAAAGAGACAAAGGAGAAGGAGAAGTAGGATGAGGAAGAAGAGGAAGAGGAGAAGAAGAAGAAGAAGGAGAAGGTGAAGGAGAAGAAGAGGGAGGAGGATGAGAAGAAGAAGTAGAAGAAGAAGAGGGAGAAGGAGGATGAGGATGAGGAGGAAGGGGAGGGGAAGGAGAAGGAGAAGAAGAAGAAGAAAAAAAGAAGGAGTAGGAGGAGAAGAAAAAGAAGGAGAAGAAGAAGAAGAAGAAGAAGAAGAAGAAGAAGAAGAAGAAGAAGAAGAAGAAGAAGGAGTAGGCGAGGAGAAGAAGAAGAAGAAAGAAGGAGAAGAAGAAGAAGAAGAAGGCGAGGTGAAGAAGAAGAAGAAAGAAGAGAAGAAGAAAAAGAAGAAGAAGAAGAAGAAGGAGAAGGAGTAGAAAAAGAAGGAGAAGAAGGAGGATGAGGAGAAAGAGAAGGAGAGGAAAGGGGAGGAAAAGGAGAAGAAGCAGAAATAATAGGAGAAGGAGAAGGAGAAGGAGAAGGAGAAGAAGAAGTAGGAGGAAGAAGAAGAAGAAGAAAAAGAAGAAGAAGAAAAAGAAGAAGAAGTAGGAAGAGGAAAGGGAGAAGAAGAAGAAGAAAAAGTAGAGGGAGGAGGAGGAGCAAGGGAGGACAGGTGAAGAAGAAGGTAAAGAAGAAGGAGAAGGAGAAGAACAGGGAGGAGCAGGAGGAGACAAAGGTGAAGAAGGAGAAGGAGAATAAGAGGGAGGCGGAGGACCAGGAGAAGGAGAAGACGAAGTAGAAGGAGAAGGAGAAAGAGTGGGAGGTGGAGGAGCAGGAGAAGGTGAAGGAGAAGAAGAGAAGGAGAAGAAGAAGGAGAAGAAGAGGGAGGAGAAGGAGCAGGAGGAGGAGAAAAAGAAGAAGAAGACAAAGAAGAAGAAGAAGAAGAAGAAGAAGAAGACGAAGAAGAAGAAGAAGAAGAAGAAGAAGAGGGAGGTGAAGGAGCAGGAGGAGGAGAAGAAGAAGAAGAAGAAGAAGAAGAAGAAGAAGAAGAAGAAGAAGAAGAAGAAGAAGAAGAAGAAGAAGAAGAAGAAGAAGAAGAAGAAGAAAAATAAAAAGAAGAAGGAGGCGAGGAGAAGAAGAAGAAGAAAGAAGAGGAGAAGAAGAAGAAAAAGAAGAAGAAGAAGGAGAAGGAGGAGAAAAAGAAGGAGAAGAAGGAGGAGGAGGAGAAAGAGAAGGAGAGGAAACGGGAGAAAATGGAGAAAAAGGAGAAGAAGGAGAAAGAAAAGGAGAAGGAGAAGGAGAAGAAGAAGTAAGAGGAAGAAGAAGAAAAAGAAGAAAAAGAAGAAGAAGTAGGAAGAGGAAGAGGAGAAGAAGAAGAAGACGTATAGGGAGGAGGAGGAGCAGGAGGAGGAGAAGGTGAAGAAGAAGGTGAAGAAGAAGGAGACGAATAGGGAGGAGGAGAAGGTGAAAAAGGAGAAGGAAAATAAGAGGGAGGCGGAGGAGCAGGAGAAGGAGAAGACGAAGGAGAAGGAGAAGGAGTGGGAAGAGGAGGAGCAGGAGAAGGTGAAGGAGAAGAAGAGGGAGGAGGAGGAGAAGACGAAGAAAAAGGAGAAGAAGAGGGAGGGGAAGGAGCAGGAGAAGGAGAAGAAGAAGAGGAAGAAGAAGAAGAAGAAGAAGAGGGAGGAGAAGGAGCAGAAGGAGGAGAAGAAGAAGAAGAAGAAGAAGAAGAAGAAGAAAAAGAAGATTAAGAAAAAGAAGTAGGAAGAGGAAGAGGAGAAGAAGAAGAAGAAGTAGAGGGAGGAGGAGGAGCAGGAGGAGGAGAAGGTGAAGAAGAAGGTGAAGAAGAAGGAGAAGGAGAAGAATAGGGAGGAGCAGGAGGAGGAGAAGGTGAAGAAGGAGAAGGATAATAAGAGGGAGGCGGAGGAGCAGGAGAAGGAGAAGGAGAAGACGAAGGAGAAGGAGAAGAAGAAGGAGAAGGAGCGGGAGGAGGAGGAGAAGGAGAGGGAGGAGAAGGAGCAGGAGGAGGAGAAGAAGAAGAAGAGGGAGGAGGAAGAGGAGGAGCAGGAAGAGGAGGAGGAGAAGAAGAAGAAGAAGAAGAAGAAGAAGAAGAAGAAGAAGAAGAAGCAGCAGGAGCAGGAGGAGTAGAAGAAGACGATGAAGAAGAAGAAGAAAATGAAGAATGTGGGTGTGGGTGAGGGTGACATTTTGACCCTGGAACAGATGAAAGACATTTCTATGAGATGCCTTTTCCAGCTGCACGCTGACAGGAAGTTGGAGTCAAAGTGTGCTTTGTCCGGAGGTCCCTGAAGTGGTCTATAAGGCTGCAGGGACACATGATAAGTTACACACACTGTATCAATCTTTCATACACACTGAATGTTTCATGATTAATCCTGAATTATTCTAAGCAAACTCCCAGTTGGGAACGCCAGCCAGCCGTATGAAGAATGGAACAAGTGAGATGGGATTATTCTCACACACGTAACACAATAAGCAACAAATGGCCGCGTGTCGCACGCAAACATGCAGCGTGGAAACAAGAGGGCACGACATTGTGTTTGTTTGACCTAGGGCTGAACCACATTGACTCCTGTTTAGACTGCATGGGAACACTTTAGGAGCAACATGTCTTATCTCTGACATTGTTGTGTTTGAGCAAGAACCATATTGCCTGTTTTTGCAGTCACAATTTTTGACCCCCATTATGAATTTGCCAAACCAAAACAAAAAAAAGCTGGCATAAGTGGCAAAAAAGACTGAGAAAGTTGAAGAATGCTCATCAAACACTTATTTGGAACATCCCACAGGTGAACAGGCAAATTGGGAACAGGTGGGTGCCATGATTGGGTATAAAAGCAGCTTCCATGAAATGCTCAGTCATTCACAAACAAGGATGGGGCGAGGGTCACCACTTTGTCAACAAATGCGTGAGCAAATTGTTGAACAGTTTAAGAAAAACCTTTCTCAACCAGCTATTGCAAGGAATTGAGGAATTTCACTATCTACGGTCTGTAATATCACAAAAAGGTTTAGAGAATCTGGATAAATCACTGCATGTAAGCAGCAAGGCTGAAAACCAACATCGAATGCCCGTGACCTTCAATCCCTCAGGCGGTACTGCATCAAAAAGCGACATCAGTGTGTAAAGGATATCGCCACATGGGCTCAGGAACACTTCAGAAAACCACTGTCAGTAACTACAGTTGGTCGCTACATCTGTAAGTGCAAGTTAGAACTCTACTATGCAAAGCCAAAGCCATTTATCAACAACACCCAGAAACGCCACCAGCTTTGCTGGGCCCGAGCTCATCCAAGATGAACTGATGCAAAGTGGAAAAGTGTTCTGTGGTCTGACGAGTCCACATTTCAAATTGTTTTTGGAAACTGTAGACATGGTGTCCTCAGGACCAAAGAGGAAAAGAACCATGCGGACTGTTCTAGGCGCAAAGTTAAAAAGCCAGCATCTGTGATGGTATGGGGGTGTATTAGTGCCCAAGACATGGGTAACTTACACATCTGTGAAGGCTCCATTAATGCTGAAAGGTACATAAAGGTTTTGGAGCAACATATGCTGCCATCCAAGCAACGTTATCATGGACGCCCCTGCTTATTTCAGCAAGACAATGCCAAGGCCCATGAAAAACAGCGTGGCTTCATAGTAAAAGAGTGCGGGTACTAGACTGGCCTGCCTGTAGTCCAGACCTGTCTCCCATTGAAAATGTGTGGCGCATTATGAAGCTTAAAATACCACAATGGAGACCCCCGGACTGTTGAACAACTTAAGCTGTACATCAAGCAAGAATGGGAAAGAGTTCCACCTGAAAAGCTTCAAAAATGTGTCTCCTCAGTTCCCAAACCTTTACTGAGTGTTGTTAAAAGGAAAGGCCATGTAACACAGTGGTAAAAATGCCCATGTTCCAACTTTTTTGCAACGTGTTGTTGCTATTAAATTTTAAGTTAATGAATATTTGCAAAAAAATACAACATTTCTCAGTTGGAACATTAAATATCTTGTTTTTGCAGTCTATTCAATTGAATATAAGTTGAAAACGATTTGCAAATCATTGTATTCTCTTTTTATTTCCGAATTACACAACGTGCTAACTTCACTGGTTTTGGGTTTTGTACATGTTTTCATTGTTTTCCATTTTGACAGAAAAAAATGTCATATGTTTTAAACTTTGATATATATACAAATATTAAATTGTTATTGGTGTGAATCTTTGGGCACCTCGCCATTCGATTCCAATTCTCGGGGTGAAGATTTGTTTCATAATCGATACTCGATTCAACACGATTCTCGATGAAACTGATTGTTGCAATGTATCATTTGGTATAATAACAACAACACCTTAACAAAACAGCTTACAGCTTACAAAACCTCCTTTTGGTTGCTGACGTATGACACATACGTGCACCAAGTAAGCATAGAGATGGCCTAAAACTTATTATTTTTGTATTAATTCGTCAAAAAATAAATTTTTGAAAATTACTGAAAAAATCGGGATTCGAATGTGATAAAAAAACCAACTAATTATTATATACCGTATGGTAGTTTGTAAAAATAACAATAAATACTTACATATCTGCTTGCCACCTTCACTTATGATTTCAAAGAAAGTTATTCACTAATTTGTACGTACAAAATCAAATAACAAAAGGCAATAATATAATGAGGCAATTATACTTTTATATTCTTACATTCACTGTTACAAGCCAGGCCTCTAAGGGCAGCCATGAATGCGATGTGGCCCTCCATGAAAACAAGTTCGACACCCCTGCTGTAGCACAATAACATGTGATACCTAATAAACCAATAAAATCATTGTGATTAAAGTGCTATGGCCTAATAAATAAATACAATCACCATGTGATAGCCTTATTCAAGCGTGTGATGGCAGCAGGTACAAACATATTCTTATATCATTTAGTCCTACAAAGAGGAACAATGAACCGCTGATCAATACAAAAAAAAAAAAAATATCGATCTATCATAAATGACTGAATATTAATCATATCCAAGAAGCACGCACTGTCACAATGTCTGTGATCGCGATGAGCGGTGGACAATTTGGCTTCAAAACAAAACTCTAGATACAAATGAGATAACTTGTGACCGACGCACGGTCACAAGTTATCTTAAGTTATTTGCTTTCAGATGGTTGAAAATACCATCTGAAAGCAAAACACGTAACCGAGGATGGCGCCGCTAGCATGAACGCTACATCGACAACAGGTTGAGGAGAATTCTACGCTGGCGGAGTTTACCCGCGTCAATGTTGTCACAAAAAGTACCGCGGATAAGTTAAACAATGCCTTTGCTAAATGGACATCGAACACCTGTGAGGACCAAGAAGAACGAAGTCCAATAGAAAGACGCTGAGTTTTAAACCGAACCGTGTTAAGCTAACAGAGACAGGAAGCTAACATAAACCAAGTCATGCAAGAAGAAGTCCTTCATATCACCACCTCTGATCCCTCGTTCAATACCTTGGAGAGGAACAATTACAAGGATGAACCAATTGTACTGCACAAACAGCAGCATCAAGTGGCACCTACCGGCTGGATGTGAATGTATTTTGCTTCCAGGAGAACATCTGCAAGTGATCACAACGAGCTGCGGTCGCATTACCCCAAAAAAGAGATCAGCATTGTCATTTGAAAAAGGTAAACAATCTTGTTTGAACTAAAGAAGACTAAATGCAGATTTAAATGGTACACTATGTTAAGTTGTTTAACTACATCAGTGGTTCTCAAACTTTTTTTGTCATCCCCCACTTTGGACAAGGGGGAGTTTTCAAGCCCCACCTGCCCCCATCGCCCCAACAGAACGCTAATGCCAAGCTTAACATTTTCAAATTTATTGAACATCAAGTAACATCAAGTTGTATACATTCAAACTCAATAACATAAAATAACATCAAGTTCAATAATAAATAAAATAACTGTGCAGCTGTGGTATAACTTGCATCAAGTTCAATATCAAATAAAATAACTTGCATCAAGTTCAATAATAAATAAAACAAAAGTGTTATAACTTGCATCAAGTTCAATAATAAATCAAAAAAAGTGTTATAACTTGCATCAAGTTCAATAATAAATCAAATAAAAGTGTTATAACTTGCATCAAGTTCAATAATAAATCAAATAAAAGTGTTATAACTTGCATCAAGTTCAATAATAAATCAAATTACTTGCATCAAGTTCAATCATAAATAAAACAAAAGTGTTATAACTTGCATCAAGTTCAATAATAAATTTAAAAAAGTGTTATAACTTGCATCAAGTTCAATAATAAATCAAAAAAAGTGTTATAACTTGCATCAAGTTCAATAATAAATCAAATAAAAGTGTTATAACTTGCATCAAGTTCAATAATAAATAAAATAACTTGCATCAAGTTCAATCATAAATAAAACAAAAGTGTTATAACTTGCATCAAGTTCAATAATAAATTAAAAAAAGTGTTATAACTTGCATCAAGTTCAATAATAAATAAATAAGTGTTATAACTTGCATCAAGTTTAATAATAAATCAAATAAAAGTGTTATAACTTGCATCAAATTCAATAATAAATTAAATAACTGCACTCTAGTCCTTCACTCTGACGTTCCTCATCCACAAATCTTTCATCCTCGCTCAAATTAATGGGGTAATCGTCGCTTTCTCGGTCCGAATCGCTCTCGCTGCTGGTGTAAACAATGGGGAAATGTGAGGAGCCTTTCAACCTGCGACGTCACGCTACTTCCGGTACAGGCAAGGCTTTTTCCTTCAAGTTCATTAATAAATCAAATAAAAGTGCCACTTTGCAAAAAAAAAAAGGAGGAGTTACGCATTTGGCAAGACAGGGGAAGTGAACATGAGTTTTACAGTACTCCAGCATTAGTGGCTGCAATGAGCCTGTTTTGCACTGCAAAGCTTTTCAAATGGGGGTTGCAGGCTTGACACTACCACTTTTAAAACCTCATTGAGTTCGGGGCTGAGCTGCCTTGACGCGAGTGCTTCCCGGTGAATGACACACAGTGTGTCCAATGCGCATTTGGCGCAACCCTCTTTATTAGAGCCTGCAGCCCGTTTCTTGACTTTGCAAAAGCCCACACAGTTTTCCCATTTAAGGTCGTGTTCTTTGAGGAAACGGTCCATTATCTTGAACAGCTCATCAGCAGTGGCTCTATTTTTCATGTATTTGCAAAACAGCAAATCCTCGCACAGTGACTCGCCATTCACAAAGCTTCCGCTTAGCCCCGCCCCCATTAGTTACTGTTCCTATGTCTGTCAAACTTTCGCTCCTACCTAGAAATGTAAAGCCTACAGGAAAAATAAGTAATTTACATTTATTTATATAGCGGATTTCACAGACAGAATCACAAAGTGATTTACAGTGTGTATAGAAAATGAAAGCATAGTAAAAAAAAAAAAAATCTAAAAATATAATTAAAAAAAAAAAAAAAATTAAAGTTAAATTTCCTCCCGTTCCTCGCGCCCCACCTGTCATGTCTCTATTCCCCACCAGTGGGACGCGCCCCACACTTTGAGAAACGCTGAACTACAAGATCTCTTTGTGTACATTGTTGCGGCGATCTGTGGGGGGGGGTTCGCTGATGACATCAGCCTCACCTCTCCTGAGTGGGGCGCACAGGTGAGCACAATCAGCCTAATTGGGAGCTCACGCCAGCACTCTGTAAAGGTTTGGCTGCTCCGAGCTTTGTCCAGTGGTCTTGCAGAGCAGCTAATGGCAGCAGGATGGCAACATTGCGTGCTAAATCATTGGACTAAAACGCATTGGAAAAAGGAAAAAAATCGAAGAGGCTACCGGTAAGCTCACGCCTTTTTACTGGGCCGAAACAAACTGTTTGGAACACAGAAGCCTAAGTCTGTGCTTACGGAGGAAACAAATATGTATTGCTTTGTTAAATGTGTTGCCCGTTGAGAGGTTAAAAGGTCACGCTGCATTGACTGCTTTGCAGTTGTTAAATTGTGTGTTTATTTGATTATTTTGTTTAAGCTATTTTAAAGGCCTACTGAAAGCCACTACTACCGACCACGCAGTCTGATAGTTTATATATCAATGATGAAATCTAAACATTGCAACACATGCCAATACGGCCGGGTTAACTTATAAAGTGCAATTTTAAATTTCCCGCGAAACTTCCGGTTGAAAACGTCTAGATATGATGACGTTTGCGCGTGACGTCAATGGTTGAAGCGGAAGTATTCGGACACATTGTATCTCAATACAAACAGCTCTGTTTTCATCGCAAAATTCCACAGTATTCTGGACATCTGTGTTGGTGAATCTTTTGCAATTTGTTTAATGAACAATGGAGACTGCAAAGAAGAAAGCTGTAGGTGGGATCGGTGTATTAGCGGCTGGCTGCAGCAACACAACCAGGAGAACTTTGAGGATAGCAGACGCGCTATCCGACGCTAGCCGCCGACCGCATCGATGATCGGGTGAAGTCCTTCGTCGCACCGTCGATCACTGGAACGCAGGTGAGCACGGGTGTTGATGAGCAGATGAGGGCTGGCGTAGGTGGAGAGCTAATGTTTTTATCATAGCTCTGACAAGGTCCCGTAGCTAAGTTAGCTTCAATGGCGTTGTTAGCAACAGCATTGCTAGGCTTCGACAGGCGGCACAGCATTAACCGTGTAGTTACAGGTCCAGTGTTTGGTTCTGTGTCTCCTGTTAGTAGTATTGTTGATCTGCTGTCTATCCTTCCAGTCAGGGGCTTGTTTCTTTTGTTTCTATCTGCATTTAAGCCCGATGCTATCACGTTAGCTCCGTAGCTAAAGTGCTAAACCGATGTATTGTCGTGGAGATAAAAGTCACTGTGAATGTCCATTTCGCGTTCTCGACTCTAATTTTCAAGAGGATATAGTATCCGAGGGGGTTTAAAATACAAATCCGTGATCCACAATAGAAAAAGAAGAAAGTGTGGAATCCAATAAGCCCTTTTACCTAAGTTACGGTCAGAGCGAAAAAAGATACGTCCTACACTGCACTCTAGTCCTTCACTCTGACGTTCCTCATCCACGAATCTTTCATCCTCGCTCAAATTAATGGGGTAATCGTCGCTTTCTCGGTCCGAATCGCTCTCGCTGCTGGTGTAAACAATGGGGAAATGTGAGGAGCCTTTCAACCTGCGACGTCACGCTACTTCCGGTACAGGCAAGGCTTTTTTTATCAGCGACCAAAAGTTGCGAACTTTATCGTCGATGTTCTCTACTAAATCCTTTCAGCAAAAATATGGCAATGTCGTGAAATGATCAAGTATGACACATAGAATGGATCTGCTATCCCCGTTTAAATAAAAAAAATTCATTTCAGTAGGTCTTTAAGTAAATAATATTCATACAGTTAATTGATTAACCAAAGTAAATTTGAAAAGTACAAATTCTGCTTTATTGACATAGAATGTGATTCTTAGTTGGTACTTAAAAGTGTGAGCAGCAGGGTCATTTGCACATCATTGGGCTGTTGAATAAGTTTAAGGTGTTATTTGAATGATCATATTGTACAATAAAATGGTTAAAAGCAGGTTAATTTAAGGGTAGATAGTTCTGAAAATAGAACTGGGCTTCTGTTTATCTAATGCTTATATTTTACAGTCTTTGCCCACTTGCCTTGGTTGACTCAATGAGCAATGTTTAATATAGGCCATGTTTAATATAGTATATGTGCTTAGAGTTTGTATAACTACTGATTTGAATTTAATACTTTGGTTTTCGTATATGTTTTAAAGGGTTTTCACCTTCTTGTTTCTGGTCAATAAATCCGCAAACTGAGTGAAATCCTGAGTCTGGTCAAATCCTTCCCTTTTCAAGTGTGGGAAACCCATGCAGTTAAAGTTACACTTGACATACATTGTTTGCTGTATTATTGCAAAGACTTTCAATATGTGCACCTAATTCTCACTAAACTTATTGTCAACAAGTTTTGAGCAAATTTAAAAAAACACTCCTGTATGACATCCTTTGTAACCAAATATTGGGGTTATTTTCTCAGGTACATTTTATTTATCGAAGCAAATAAGAACCTGTGATGAATCCTGATTAATTCAAGAGTGTGATTAATCTGATTTAAAAAATAATCACTTGACAGCCCTAGATTAAATATAAAATCGAGAATGCTTGAGATAAAAATGTAGTATGCTCTCCAACTCAAAGACATGTAAGAATGTAATGATGTGTATTTGTGTATCCAGTCTCTTTATGTTGTATAGTGCTGTGCATCAGGTGATTAGTTTTTTCAGGTAATGATGTATAATTATGTAAATAGGGTTGGGTTTAGCAAAAAAAGTAATGTGAGTGACGTGGCTGGACACCAGAAGCTTTTGTTTTTTCTTCCTCCTTTTCGGACATATTTTAATACTAATATTATTGTAATACTTACTGGTAGTATTATTTGTAATTCTTTTGCAATATTATTTTATTTATTTTTTATTAGTGTTTTTAATTTTAATTGAATTATTTTTGTACTTTTTAAATTTGTATTTCTATTTTATATTTTGTTTAAAATTTTTTAATTTAACTCACTATTTATTGTAGTGGTTAATACTTATGGGTAGTATTATTTGTATTTCTTTATGTAGCATTATTTTATAATTTTTTTTATTTTAATTGAGTTATTTTTGTACTTTTTAATTTTGTATTTTTATTTTATATTTCATGTAACCTTTTTTAATTTAACTCACTATTTATCTATTTATTGTTGTGATTAATACTTACAGGTAGTATTTGTATATCTTTTGTATCATTATTTTATTTATTTTTAATTTGTATTTTAAATTTTAATTGCATTTTTTTTTTTACATTTTAAATTGTTATTTTTCTATTTCATATTTCGTTTAACATTTTTTAAATTAACTCACTATTTATTGTTGTGATTAATACTTACAGGTAGTATTTGTATTTTCCTTCCATCCATAAAATTATACAAAATATTTGTATTTTGTATAATTTTATTTATTTTTTAATTTGTATTTTACATTTTAATTTAATAATTGTTTTTACTTTTTAAATTGTTATTTTTCTATTTTCTATTTCATGTAACCTTTTTTAATTTAACTCACTATTTATCTATTTATTGTTGTGATTAATACTTACAGGTAGTATTTGTATATCTTTTGTATCATTATTTTATTTATTTTTAATTTGTATTTTAAATTTTAATTGAATGAATTTTTTACTTTTAAAATGTTTCTTTCTCTTTTATATTTCGTTTAACATTTTTTAATTTAACTCACTATTTTATAGGGCGGCATGGCGTAGTGGGTAGAGCAACCGTGCCAGAAACCTGAGGGTTGCAGGTTCGCTCCCCGCCTCTTACCATCCAAAAATCGCTGCCGTTGTGTCCTTGGGCGGGACACTTCACCCTTTCCCCCGATGCCACTCACACCGGTGAATTGAATGATGAATGATAGGTTGTGGTCGGAGGGGCCGTTGGCGCAAATTGCAGCCACGCTTCCGTCAGTCTACCGCAGGGCAGCTGTGGCTATGAAAGTAGCTTACCACCACCAGGTGTGGATGAATGATGGGTTCTACATGTAAAGCGACTTTGGGTACTTACAAAAGTGCTATATAAATCCCAGGTGTTATTATTATTACTATTTATTAATTTATTGTTCTGATTAATGCTTACAGGTAGTATTATTTGTATTTTATATCATTTTATTTATTTTTAATTTCTATTTAAAATTTTAATTGAATGATTTTTTTTACTTTTAAAAATGGTTATTTTTTATTTTTTATTTTTATTTTAACATTTTTAATTTAACTCACTATTTATGTTTTTATTGTTGTGTTTATTATAAAATAAATATTGGCCACAATTATCCACCAACATTTTTCATGGACAATTTGTGGTCGGCACAAGAACACAGTTGATTTTAAATGTAGAATCCCGGGGTCGAAGTTCAATTAGGCAAATGTTCCTTTTGCAGGATTCTGAACAGACTTTTTCAGGACTTTCAGAAACATTTTTCTTATGCACAACAAGAACCTTACTGACTTTCAATGCTAAATAACCCAATAGGCCTTTTTTTTTCTCCTCGATTTTTGCAGATTTCTTTGTTGGAACAAGAACCAGATTTTGAATGCTGCCTAATCGAGAACGCTTGAGGGCTCCGAGCGCCAAAGGTCAGTTTGGTGTGTACTCCAATTCAGAAGTGTGGTCTGCAATTTTCAACCAACCTTTAGTTATCTGCAATATCTTGAAGAAATTGCAGAGCCCTGAACTACAGATTGTTCTAAATAAAATCTTTTCAACTTCTATTCAATTGAATAGACTGCAAAGACAAGATATTTAATGTTTGAACTGAGAAACTAAATTTGTTTCGCAAATAATCATTAACATATGATTTAATGGCAGTAACACATTGCAAAAAAGTTGCCCTGGTGGCATTTTTACCACTGTTACATAACACAGATGCTGGCTTTTCAACTTTGTGCCTAGAACAGTCCGGATGGTTCTTTTCCTCTTTGCTCCGGAGGACACCACGTCCACAGTTTCCAAAAACAATTTGAAATGTGGGCTCGTCAGAACACTTTTCCACTTTGCATCAGTCCATCTTAGATGAGCTCGGGCCCAGCGAAGCGTTTCTGGGTGTTGTTGATAAATGGCTTCGGCTTTGCATAGTAGAGTTTTAACTTGCACTTACAGATGTAGCGACCAACTGTAGTTACTGACAGTGGTTTTCAGAAATGTTCCTGAGCCCATGTGGTGATATCCTTTACACACTGATGTCGGATTTTGATGCAGTACCGCCTGAGGGATGGAAGGTCACGGGCTTAGCCGCTTACGTGCAATGATTTCTCCAGATTCTCTGAACCTTTTGATGATATTACGGAACGCAGATGGTGAAATCCCTAAATTCCTTGCAATAGCTGGTTGAGAAATGTTCTTGAACTGCTCACGCATTTGTTGACAAAGTTGTGACCCTCGTCTCATCCTTGTTTGTGAATGACTGCATTTCATGGAAGCTGCTTTTATACCCAATCATGGCACCCATCTGTTCCCAATGAGCCTGTTCACCTGTGGGATGTTCCAAACAATTTGAAATGTGGACTCGTCAGACCACAGAACACTTTTCCACTTTGAATCAGTCCATCTTAGCTGAGCTTGGGCCCAGCGAAGCATTTCTGGGTGTTGTTGATAAATGGCTTTGGCTTTGCATAGTAGAGTTCTAACTTGCACTTACAGATGTTACTGATAGTGGTTTTCTGAAGTGTTCCTGAGCCCATGTGGTGATATCCTTTACACACCGATGTCAGATTTTGATGCAGTACCAAGGTCACAGGCTTAGCTGCTTACGTGCAGTGATTTGTCCAGATTCTCTGACCCTTTTGATGATAGTACGGACGGTAGATGGTGAAATCCCTAAATTCCTTGCAATAGCTGGTTGAGAAATGTTGTTCTTAAACTGTTGGACAATTTGCTTAAGCATTTGTTGACAAAGTGGTGACCCTCGCCCCATCCTTGTTTGTGAATGACTGAGCATTTCATGGAAGCTGCTTTTATACCCAATCCTGGCACCCACCTGTTCCCAATTAGCCTGTTCACCTGCGGGATGTTCCAAATAAGTGTTTGATGAGAATTCCTCAATTTTCTCAGTCTTTTTTTTGCCACTTGTACCAGCTTTTTTGAAACATGCCGCAGGCATCAAATTCCCAATGAGCTAATATATGCGAAAAATAACAACGTTTACCAGTTCGAACGGTAAGTATCATGTCTCTGCAGTCTATTCAATTGAATATAGGTTGAAAATGTTAGGTTTTTTTTTACCATTTACACAACGTGCCAACTTCACGGGTTTTGGGTTTTGTACATGTGAGGACTTTTGACAATAGCCAGTGCTGAGTCAATCAACAAAGCATACAAAGTCCAATAGAAAGACGCCGAGTATTAAACCGAACAGAGACAGGAGGCGAGTTCCTGCAGCAAACACTTGGCATAAACACACTTCCAGGTCAGCCCGGGAGAATCCGTGTTGGCGCCAAGTTCTATAAATTACCTTTTTAGAAGTGCGTCCAAATGAGTTTATTGTCCGGGAGGCAAATGAACATAAAAGCTATTGACGGATGCAGTGGGTGGACATCTAACGGGACGACCTCGCTAATGACTCGCTAAAACGGTAATGTCGGGAGAATCGTAACGTCAAAGCTCGGACCCCCCCGAGTGATTTTCCTCAAGCAGCCGTGGGCCATGTCTAGGAGGGCATCAATCACTCCCAGCAATAGAAACGCAACTCTGGAGTATTGATAAAGTTGCATCATTAGGAGGAAAACAAATGATTGTATTTTCTGCCTCGCATGACGAAAGGCTGACCTAAAAAAGAAAACGCTCAAATGAACAAACAAAAAGAGCAAAGTCGGCGAGTATACCCAGAGGACAGTCGCTGGGGAAGGAGAAGGGTGATTGATATTCCATCAACGCTGCTTGTTTGTTTTGCTGTAAACCCACGGAGAGTGGGCCCGCAGATATTAATAGAAAGAAAAGTCTGCGTGAGATGTTTCCCCCTTTCAACATAACTGTCAGCATTATTCCTCCCCAGAAAGTGCTCCGGCAAATTCCACTTGTTTTGGTACGTTTTTTTTATTGCTTTTATATTGCTTATCATAAGCAGGGCCGCGTCGCCACGACAGGCAAACAAGTCGACGCTCTTGTTGGTACGTTGCTATGGCAACCACGCTTTCTGTTAATGCACTTTCACAGTTGTTTCTTCGCCTATGGAGTGTGTAATTGTATGTAATAGTATGTCTTAATTAAATACATATAAAGCCAATTAATTGCACAATTAAAGTACATTTTCCATGAATTGGTGACATTGTGAAATACCACCTTAAATAATGATATTAAACCTATTTACTTACTAATCCTTGATTCCACCCACCACCTCTGTGACAGATTAATCTGTTTCATGTTGCGTTTCACTCCCCCCTTCTCACTGCACTGTGCTGCATCATAAAATAAAATGCTATTAATACAAACCCCGTTTCCATAGGAGTTGGAAAATTGTGTTAGATGTAAATATAAACGGAATACAATGATTTGCAAATCCATTTCAACCCATATTCAGTTGAATATGCTACAAAGACAACATATTTGATGTTCAAACTGATAAACATTTTTTTTTCTCGCAAATAATGATTAACTTTAGAATTTGATGCCAGCAACACGTGACAAAGAAGTTGGGAAAGGTGGCAATAAATACTGATAAAGTTGAGGAATGCTCATCAAACACTTATTTGGAACATCTCACAGGTGAACAGGCAAATTGGGAACAGGTGGGTGCCATGATTGGGTATAAAAGTAGATTCCAGGAAATGCTCAGTCATTCACAAACAAGGATGGGGCGAGGGTCACCACTTTGTCAACAAATGCGTGAGCAAATTGTTGAACAGTTTAAGAAAAACCTTTCTCAACCAGCTATTGCAAGGAATTTAGGGATTTCACCATCTACGGTCCGTAATATCATCAAAGGGTTCAGAGAATCTGGAGAAATCACTGCACGTAAGCAGCTAAGCCCGTGACCTTCCATCCCTCAGGCTGTACGGCATCAACAAGCGACATCAGTGTGTAAAGGATATCACCACATGGGCTCAGGAACACTTCAGAAACCCACTGTCAGTAACTACAGTTGGTCACTACATCTGTAAGTGCAAGTTACAGTTAAATATCTTGTCTTTGTAGTTAAATATCTTGTCTTTGTAGTGCATTCAACTGAATATGGGTTGAAAAGGATTTGCAAATCATTGTATTCAGTTTATATTTACATCGAACACAATTTCCCAACTTATGTGGAAACAGAGTTTGTATATAAAATGAATATATGAATCAGGAAACTAGATGAGGCAATCCCTGAAGGAATTGCGTGTGAATGCTCCAATGCTGAGGTTGAACTGAAATGCTGACAGAATGTAGTATGAATGTAAGAATAGTTTGAATGTTGAAGAGTTTGAATTTCTGGGAAAAACGGAATTCGGTTTGGAACTCGGGAAAGTGTTAGTTGGATGAGTGGAAGGTGTTGATGTTTGAATGGTTTGAGTTGGTTGAAAAATGTGCAAATTGTGGAAGTTTAAAAAAAGGACATTTCATTTTGAATGGGGAAAATGTCCCGGAAAACTGAATTCTCGGAATTCCGGGAAATTTTTAAAATTAAGGAGACCACATGATTTTGAACAGACTGAATAATTTGGAGTTGAAACGGTTTTGAATCGGATGAAAAATGTGGGAATTGTGGAACTTTGAAAAATGTCCCTTCATTTCAATGGGAATTTCATGGAAATTTGGGAATTTAGGGAAAAGCAGGAAATGTTAAAAGACTTGAATGCTCTGAATTGGTTGAAATAGTTGGAATTTTTTAAATCTGTCGAGAAATGTTAAAGTAGTAACATTTTTTAATTGAGAAATGTTCCAGGAATTTCGGGAAAAACGGGAATTTTTCCAGTTCAAAAACCAAATTTCTTATTTTTCCTGATTAAGAGAACTGTTTGGACGGTGGAACGGTTGAAGTGGGTTGAAAAATGTGGAAGGAGTAGTTGCCTGAATTAAAGGGTCAAAAAATGGTTAGAAAAATAGGGAAATCTGGGAATTCCTGTAATTTTTTTGAACTTGAAAAAATAATACTTTGAATTTCCAGGATAAGTGGAATATGTTAAAGGTGGAATGGTTTGAATCGGTTGAAAAATGTGGAAATGGTGGACGTTTGAAAAATGGCCAATTCATTTTGAATGGGAAAAATGTCACAGAAAACCTGGAATTCCGGGAAATCTGGAATTTGTCAATAGGGGCTGAAGAGTTTGAAGTCGGAACAGTTTGAATCGGATGAAAAATGTGGAAGGTAAAGTGCGTCTAAATCTGGAGAAGTTGAAAAACCATATGTCACACAAGTATTCATTAATTCATAGGTTTAAAAAAACATTTTTGCAAAAATCCATTACTTTTATTAGGAATTTTAACAGGGCTATATAGAATTTTACAGTAATTAAAGCAACAACAACAACAAAAAATAATTGTATGTTTGACATAAATGACGATAAACTGTTAACTTTGAGTAATTGTTGTAATTTTCCATGAAAACAAGCCCTGTACTCCACATCTAAAATAACAAAAATAGCGGATCATTTATTACCAGTAATGGTTGTCCGCAATCTCATTATTACCCCCAAACACAGAAAAGTTTTCTGCATATTTTTTTTGTTTATATACATGTATTTATCCTTGGTTTTTTAACTGTAAATACCTTGTAATTTTTTATTTTTTACCGTATTTGTGTTACCGTTTGCAGTTTTTCTACACTAACAAAAAAGTAACATTAAATGTGTTTTTTTTAATTTTAAAGATGACACTTCTGGCTGTTATCTAGCCTCGCTAGCTCATTTCTATAATACAAGCTGATGCTGGAAAATAACTTGATGTCTTGTGATGGTAAAATAAAGAGATAACAGAGAATAATTTATTTTTATTCCATTAATCTGACTTTGACAGTTAACTTACTAGGCTAACATTAGCTTGATTTTTACCGAGCTTATGGCTATATATTTGTGTTAAAACTCTTAATTGTTTGAAATATGAATTCATGTTTGGCAAAACTGTCACATATATACTATATTTAAAATTATGTCACAAGTTAATTTATGTTTATGGACATCTACATTAAGTTAGCATATTTTGCTAGCTAATACAAAATCCCCTTTCCTGTTTTCTGTGGGGTTGGTTTGTAAAAAACCTTGAGAACCTAATTGTCTTTTTTTTTTTTATCATGGAAATAATCCGAATTGTAAAAGCTTTCAATGTTAAAAAGATCCTAACACACAAATGTAAGAAAAAGGCGAAAGTATCATTATCAGTAATGGCTGTCAACTAGTTTATTATTACCGGCAAATACAGATATCTGGTCTGCAGTCTTGAATTTCATATATTTGGTTCTCCTTGACTTGTAAAGTTTTGTTTATCTTGATTTTTAACCATATTTGAGTTGGTTATGAGAACTTTGGATATGAACAATTTCCTGAGTTTATAAACATACATTTTTTAAAAACAAAAAACGATTTTGTGATGCTAAACAATATCAATGTAATCATAGTAGTACCGACTAAAAACGGGCCTGTACTTGGTATCATTACAGTGTAGGTCCACCCATGGTGTTTGTTTACATTGTGACGCCGGTGAGCTACGGTGTGTAGTGAAGCATGTTTAGCTATTCCTTGTCCTGCAGTGATAATGGTACTTGTAAGAAACTTACTTTATTTGTTGCCATGGAGGCCAGGATTAGTGATTTAGAAGTAGCTAAAACACTGCTGACTGCGGCTGGACTTTAGCCGCTAGCTAGTTAGCCTTGTCTTAAAGCACCTCTTCCTGAGGGCGTTTCGGTGTTGTAACTTCACCTTTATCTTTACTTTTTAAGCCAAAATGCGTCCGTTCTCCCTTTTCTGTCTACACACTGTGTCTGCTTGTAAGCACTCTGTGTGTGTGTGTGTGTGTGTGCGCTGCTGAACATGCTCGTCTGCTCGTAAAAGCAGCAATGTCACGACGCGGCGACAACGACTGAGGGGCATGGGAGTGGTTGACCGGTGCTTTTTTAAAGGCGGTATAGTACCGAATATGATTCATTAGTATCTCGGTACTATACCGGTATACCGTACAACCCTACTAATTACATAAGGTGGGCATATTTTGCTAGTTAGCACTAATTCAAGCTCCTGTTTTCTCTGGAGCTTAGTTATTTTTTCTGATCATGTTTTGGTTGCCCTAATGCAAAACAACAGCTGTCCTCATACTAATATGCAGTACATTACTAGTACAGGCAAGTTTTACAGTCACCCCTCACCCCCATGCTGCGTGACGATCCTATAAAGCCGACTCGTGAAACTTGCAAGAGGCGTGTGTGTACATCACAGCCGGCATCAAACCTGCACTGCTCCTGAGTGAAGTCCTCCTGAAGAATCCTTCTGCATGCATAATCAAGTATATCAAATGCAGTGCTTTGATTAAGGTCAACATGAAATACTGCAGCGCCAACATGACATCATATTTTGCTATGGCATGTAAGTGTATGGTGGTTGGTACGTGACAAAGTGGTGGGTATGCAGCTGCGGGGCCAGAGTTCACATGGAAGACGGCAAAGAAAGCACATTGCAGTCACATGAAGTGGGGGTGCTTATTAGCACGTGATGCACTCTGGTGGTAGCGACACACGCTGTTTTGCTGAGTGACAATTGACAGCGGTAATGCACCAAGAAGCTTACTAATGCACCATCAAGGGCAGACAAGCGATACACTTTGCACCAGAAGAGCAGTGACTTCAGGTGGGAGTGTTATGAAAAGTGGTCTTTCTGTCAGGTCAAAACAAGAACATGCTCTATTGCACTCATATATATATATATATATATATATATATATATATATATATATATATATATATACACATACAAACCCTGTTTCCATATGAGTTGGGAAATTGTGTTAGATGTAAATATAAACGGAATACAATGATTTGCAAATCATTTTCAACCCATATTCAGTTGAATATGCTACAAAGACAACATATTTGATGTTCAAACTGATAAACATTTTGTTTTTTGCAAATAATCATTAACTTTAGAATTTGATGCCAGCAACACGTGACAAAGAAGTTGGGAAAGGTGGCAATAAATACTGATAAAGTTGAGGAATGCTCATCAAACACTTATTTGGAACATCCCACAGGTCACAGGTGAACAGGCAAATTGGGAACAGGTGGGTGCCATGATTGGGTATAAAAGTAGATTCCATGAATGCTCAGTCATTCACAAACAAGGATGGGGCAAGGGTCACCACTTTGTCAACAAATGCGTGAGCAAATTGTTGAACAGTTTAAGAAAAACCTTTCTCAACCAGCTATTGCAAGGAATTTAGGGATTTCACCATCTACATCTACGCTCCGTAATATCATCAAAGGGTCAGAATCTGGAGAAATCACTGCACGTAAGCAGCTAAGCCCGTGACCTTCGATCCCTCAGGCTGTACTGCATCAGTGACATCAGTGTGTAGAACCACTGTCAGAACAGTGTCGCTATCATCTGCTAAGTGCAAGTTCAGAAACTCTCTATGCAAGGCAGTAACAACAGTTGGTCGCTACATCTGTAAGTGCAAGTTAAACTCTCCTATGGGGCAACCGTTCAGAAACGCTGTCATCTAAGATGGACTGATACAAAGTGGAAAAGTGTTCTGTGGTCTGACGAATCAAATTGTTTTGGAAACTGTGGACGTGTCCTCCTCCGGACCAAAGAAGAAAAGAACCATCCGGATTGTTATAGGCGCAAAGTGTAAAAGCCAGCATGTGTGATGGTATGGGGGTGTATTAGTGCCCAAGACATGGGTAACTTACACACATCTGTGAAGGCGCCATTAATGCTGAAAGGTACATACAAGTTTTGGAGCAACATATGTTCCAAGCAACGTTACCATGGACGCCCCTGCTTATTTCAGCAAGACAATGACAAGCCATGTGGTACATCAACGGCTTCATAGTAAAAGAGTGCGGGTACTAGACTGGCCTGCCTGTAGTCCAGACGTCTCCCATGGAAAATGTGTGGTGCATTATGAAGCCTAAAATACCACAACGGAGACCCCCCCCCCGACTGTTGAACAACTTAAGCTGTACATCAAGCAAGAATGGGAAAGAATTCCACTGAGAAGCTTCAAAAATGTGTCTCCTCAGTTCCCAAATGTTTACTGAGTGTTGTTAAAAGGAAAGGCCATGTAACACAGTGGTGAACATGCCCTTTCCCAACTACTTTGGCACGTGTTGCAGCCATGAAATTCTAAGTTAATTATTTGCAAAAAAAAAATAACGTTTATGAGTTTGAACATCAAATATCTTGTCCTTGTAGTGCATTCAACTGA
>NW_026908213.1:0-41005 GCF_033978785.1 Entelurus aequoreus | reverse complement strand
TTTTTTTTCCGTTTTTTTTCTAAGTGTCTGATCGAGAGAAGGAAAAAGAGGTGATTTTTAGCCACTCTCGATTTGTACTTAGAAAAAATCCAAATTTTTTTATTTTTTTTTCCGTTTTTTTTCTAAGTGTCTGATCGAGAGAAGGAAAAAGAGGTGATTTTTAGCCTCTCTCGATTTTGTACTTAGAAAAAATCCAATTTTTTTTTTTTTTTTTTTCCGTTTTTTTTCTAAGTGTCTGATCGAGAGAAGGAAAAAGAGGTGATTTTAGCCTCTCTCGATTTTGTACTTAGAAAAAATCCAATTTTTTTTTTTTTTTTTTTCCGTTTTTTTTCTAAGTGTCTGATCGAGAGAAAGGAAAAAAGAGGTGATTTTTTAGCCACTCTCGATTTTGTACTTAGAAAAAATCCAATTTTTTTTTTTTTTTTTTTCCGTTTTTTTTCTAAGTGTCTGATCGAGAGAATGAAAAAGAGGTGATTTTTTAGCCACTCTCGATTTTGTACTTAAAAAAAAATTCAAATTTTTTTTTTTTTTTTTTTCCGTTTTTTTTCTAAGTGTCTGATCGAGAGAAGGAAAAAGAGGTGATTTTTAGCCTCTCTCGATTTTGTACTTAGAAAAAATCCAAATTTTTTTTTTTTTTTTTTCCGTTTTTTTTTCTAAGTGTCTGATCGAGAAAGGAAAAAGAGGTGATTTTTAGCCTCTCTCGATTTTGTACTAAGAAAAATCCAATTTTTTTTTTTTTTTTTTTCCGTTTTTTTTTCTAAGTGTCTGATCGAGAGAAGGAAAAAAGAGGTGATTTTTAGCCTCTCTCGATTTTGTACTTAGAAAAAATCCAATTTTTTTTTTTTTTTTTTTTCCGTTTTTTTTCTAAGTGTCTGATCGAGAGAAGGAAAAAGAGGTGATTTTTAGCCACTCTCGATTTTGTACTTAGAAAAAATCCAAATTTTTTTTTTTTTTTTTTCCGTTTTTTTTTCTAAGTGTCTGATCGAGAAAAGGAAAAAGAGGTGATTTTTAGCCTCTCTCGATTTTGTACTTAGAAAAAATCCAAATTTTTTTTTTTTTTTTTTCCGTTTTTTTTTCTAAGTGTCTGATCGAGAGAAGGAAAAAGAGGTGATTTTTAGCCACTCTCGATTTTGTACTTAGAAAAAATCCAATTTTTTTTTTTTTTTTTCCGTTTTTTTTTCTAAGTGTCTGATCGAGAGAAGGAAAAAGAGGTGATTTTTAGCCTCTCTCGATTTTGTACTTAGAAAAAATCCAAATTTTTTTTTTTTTTTTTCCGTTTTTTTTGTAAGTGTCTGATCGAGAAAAGGAAAAAGAGGTGATATTTAGCCTCTCTCGATTTTGTACTTAGAAAAAATCAAATTTTATTTATTTTTTTTTCCGTTTTTTTTTCTAAGTGTCTGATCGAGAGAAGGAAAAAGAGGTGATTTTTAGCCACTCTCGATTTTGTACTTAGAAAAAATCCAAATTTTTTTTATTTTTTTTTTCCGTTTTTTTTCTAAGTGTCTGATCGAGAGAAGGAAAAAGAGGTGATTTTAGCCTCTCTCGATTTTGTACTTAGAAAAAATCCAAAATTGTTTTATTTTTTTTTTCCGTTTTTTTTCTAAGTGTCTGATCGAGAGAAGGAAAAAGAGGTGATTTTTAGCCTCTCTCGATTTTGTACTTAGAAAAAATCCAATTTTTTTTTTTTTTTTTTCCGTTTTTTTTCTAAGTATCTGATCGAGAGAAGGAAAAAGAGGTGATTTTTAGCCACTCTCGATTTTGTACTTAGAAAAAATCCAAATTTTTTTTTTTTTTTTTTCCGTTTTTTTTTCTAAGTGTCTGATCGAGAGAAGGAAAAAGAGGTGATTTTTAGCCTCTTTCGATTTTGTACTTGAAAAAATCCAAATTTTTTTTTTTTTTTTTCCGTTTTTTTTGTAAGTGTCTGATCGAGAAAGGAAAAAGAGGTGATATTTAGCCTCTCTCGATTTTGTACTTAGAAAAAATCCAAATTTTTTTTTTTTTTTTTTCCGTTTTTTTTTCTAAGTGTCTGATCGAGAGAAGGAAAAAGAGGTGATTTTTTAGCCTCTCTCGATTTTGTACTTAGAAAAAATCCAAATTTTTTTATTTATTTTTTCCGTTTTTTTTCTAAGTGTCTGATCGAGAGAAGGAAAAAGAGGTGATTTTTAGCCTCTCTCGATTTTGTACTTAGAAAAAATCCAATTTTTTTTTTTTTTTTTTTTCCGTTTTTTTTTCTAAATGTCTGATCGAGAAAAGGAAAAAGAGGTGATTTTTAGCCTCTCTCGATTTTGTACTTAGAAAAAATCCAAATTTTTTTTTTTTTTTTTTTTCCGTTTTTTTTCTAAGTGTCTGATCGAGAGAAGGAAAAAGAGGTGATTTTTAGCCACTCTCGATTTTGTACTTAGAAAAAAATCCAATTTTTTTTTTTTTTTTTTTTCGTTTTTTTTCTAAGTGTCTGATCGAGAGAAGGAAAAAGAGGTGATTTTAGCCTCTCTCGATTTTGTACTTAGAAAAATCAAATTTTTTTATTTTTTTTTTCCGTTTTTTTTCTAAGTGTCTGATCGAGAGAAGGAAAAAGAGGTGATTTTTAGCCTCTCTCGATTTTGTACTTAGAAAAAATCCAAATTTTTTTTTTTTTTTTTTGTTTTTTTTTCTAAGTGTCTGATCGAGAAAAGGAAAAAGAGGTGATTTTTAGCCTCTCTCGATTTTGTACTTAGAAAAAATCCAATTTTTTTTTTTTTTTTTTTCCGTTTTTTTTCTAAGTGTCTGATCGAGAGAAGGAAAAAGAGGTGATTTTTAGCCTCTCTCGATTTTGTACTTAGAAAAAATCCAAATTTTTTTTTTTTTTTTTTTCCGTTTTTTTTCTAAGTGTCTGATCGAGAGAAGGAAAAAGAGGTGATTTTTAGCCACTCTCGATTTTGTACTTAGAAAAAATCCAATTTTTTTTTTTTTTTTTTTTCGTTTTTTTTCTAAGTGTCTGATCGAGAGAAGGAAAAAGAGGTGATTTTTAGCCTCTCTCGATTTTGTACTTAGAAAAAATCAAATTTTTTTTTTTTTTTTTTCATTTTTTTTTCTAAGTGTCTGATCGAGAGAAGGAAAAAGAGGTGATTTTTAGCCACTCTCGATTTTGTACTTAGAAAAAATCCAAATTTTTTTTTTTTTTTTTTCCGTTTTTTTTTCTAAGTGTCTGATCGAGAGAAGGAAAAAGAGGTGATTTTTAGCCTCTCTCGATTTTGTACTTAGAAAAAATCCAATTTTTTTTTTTTTTTTTTCCGTTTTTTTTCTAAGTGTCTGATCGAGAAAAGGAAAAAGAGGTGATTTTTAGCCTCTCTCGATTTTGTACTTAGAAAAAATCCAATTTTTTTTTTTTTTTTTTTCCGTTTTTTTTCTAAGTGTCTGATCGAGAGAAGGAAAAAGAGGTGATTTTTAGCCTCTCTCGATTTTGTACTTAGAAAAAATCCAAATTTTTTTTTTTTTTTTTTTCCGTTTTTTTTCTAAGTGTCTGATCGAGAGAAGGAAAAAGAGGTGATTTTTAGCCACTCTCGATTTTGTACTTAGAAAAAATCCAAATTTTTTTTTTTTTTTTTTCCATTTTTTTTCTAAGTGTCTGATCGAGAAAAGGAAAAAGAGGTGATTTTTAGCCTCTTTCGATTTTGTACTTAGAAAAAATCCAAATTTTTATATTTTTTTTTTTCCGTTTTTTTTCTAAGTGTCTGATCGAGAGAAGGAAAAGAGGTGATTTTTAGCCTCTCTCGATTTTGTACTTAGAAAAAATCCAAATTTTTTTTTTTTTTTTTTCCGTATTTTTTGTAAGTGTCTGATCGAGAAAAGGAAAAAGAGGTGATATTTAGCCTCTCTCGATTTTGTACTTAGAAAAAATCCAAATTTTTTTTTTTTTTTTTTTCCGTTTTTTTTCTAAGTGTCTGATCGAGAGAAGGAAAAAGAGGTGATTTTTAGCCACTCTCGATTTTGTACTTAGAAAAAATCCAATTTTTTTTTTTTTTTTTTTTCCGTTTTTTTTCTAAGTGTCTGATCGAGAGAAGGAAAAAGAGGTGATTTTTAGCCTCTCTCGATTTTGTACTTAGAAAAAATCCAAATTTTTTTTTTTTTTTTTTCCGTTTTTTTTCTAAGTGTCTGATCGAGAGAAGGAAAAAGAGGTGATTTTTAGCCTCTCTCGATTTTGTACTTAGAAAAAATCCAAATTTTTTTTTTTTTTTTTCCGTTTTTTTTCTAAGTGTCTGATCGAGAAAAGGAAAAAGAGGTGATTTTAGCCTCTCTCGATTTTGTACTTAGAAAAAATCCAATTTTTTTTTTTTTTTTTTTTTCCGTTTTTTTTCTAAGTGTCTGATCGAGAGAAGGAAAAAGAGGTGATTTTTAGCCTCTCTCGATTTTGTACTTAGAAAAAATCCAATTTTTTTTTTTTTTTTTTTCCGTTTTTTTTCTAAGTGTCTGATCGAGAGAAGGAAAAAGAGGTGATTTTTAGCCACTCTCGATTTTGTACTTAGAAAAAATCCAAATTTTTTTTTTTTTTTTTTTCCGTTTTTTTTCTAAGTGTCTGATCGAGAAAAGGAAAAAGAGGTGATTTTTAGCCTCTCTCGATTTTGTACTTAGAAAAAATCCAAATTTTTTTTTTTTTTTTTCCGTTTTTTTTCTAAGTGTCTGATCGAGAGAAGGAAAAAGAGGTGATTTTTAGCCACTCTCGATTTTGTACTTAGAAAAAATCCAATTTTTTTTTTTTTTTTTTCCGTTTTTTTTCTAAGTGTCTGATCGAGAGAAGGAAAAAGAGGTGATTTTTAGCCTCTCTCGATTTTGTACTTAGAAAAAATCCAAATTTTTTTTTTTTTTTTCCGTTTTTTTTGTAAGTGTCTGATCGAGAAAAGGAAAAAGAGGTGATATTTAGCCTCTCTCGATTTTGTACTTAGAAAAAATCCAAATTTTATTTATTTTTTTTTCCGTTTTTTTTCTAAGTGTCTGATCGAGAGAAGGAAAAAGAGGTGATTTTTAGCCACTCTCGATTTTGTACTTAGAAAAAATCCAAATTTTTTTTATTTTTTTTTTCCGTTTTTTTTCTAAGTGTCTGATCGAGAGAAGGAAAAAGAGGTGATTTTTAGCCTCTCTCGATTTTGTACTTAGAAAAAATCCAAAATTGTTTTATTTTTTTTTTCCGTTTTTTTTTTCTAAGTGTCTGATCGAGAGAAGGAAAAAGAGGTGATTTTTAGCCTCTCTCGATTTTGTACTTAGAAAAAATCCAATTTTTTTTTTTTTTTTTTCCGTTTTTTTTCTAAGTATCTGATCGAGAGAAGGAAAAAGAGGTGATTTTTAGCCACTCTCGATTTTGTACTTAGAAAAAATCCAAATTTTTTTTTTTTTTTTTCCGTTTTTTTTCTAAGTGTCTGATCGAGAGAAGGAAAAAGAGGTGATTTTTAGCCTCTTTCGATTTTGTACTTGGAAAAAATCCAAATTTTTTTTTTTTTTTTCCGTTTTTTTTGTAAGTGTCTGATCGAGAAAAGGAAAAAGAGGTGATATTTAGCCTCTCTCGATTTTGTACTTAGAAAAAATCCAAATTTTTTTTTTTTTTTTTCCGTTTTTTTTCTAAGTGTCTGATCGAGAGAAGGAAAAAGAGGTGATTTTTAGCCTCTCTCGATTTTGTACTTAGAAAAAATCCAAATTTTTTTTATTTATTTTTTGTTTTTTTTTCTAAGTGTCTGATCGAGAGAAGGAAAAAGAGGTGATTTTTAGCCTCTCTCGATTTTGTACTTAGAAAAAATCCAATTTTTTTTTTTTTTTTTTTCCGTTTTTTTTCTAAATGTCTGATCGAGAAAAGGAAAAAGAGGTGATTTTTAGCCTCTCTCGATTTTGTACTTAGAAAAAATCCAAATTTTTTTTTTTTTTTTTTTCCGTTTTTTTTCTAAGTGTCTGATCGAGAGAAGGAAAAAGAGGTGATTTTTAGCCACTCTCGATTTTGTACTTAGAAAAAATCCAATTTTTTTTTTTTTTTTTTTTCGTTTTTTTTCTAAGTGTCTGATCGAGAGAAGGAAAAAGAGGTGATTTTAGCCTCTCTCGATTTTGTACTTAGAAAAAATCAAATTTTTTTTTTTTTTTTTTCATTTTTTTTTCTAAGTGTCTGATCGAGAGAAGGAAAAAGAGGTGATTTTTAGCCACTCTCGATTTTGTACTTAGAAAAAATCCAAATTTTTTTTTTTTTTTTTTTCCGTTTTTTTTCTAAGTGTCTGATCGAGAGAAGGAAAAAGAGGTGATTTTTAGCCTCTCTCGATTTTGTACTTAGAAAAAATCCAAATTTTTTTTTTTTTTTTTCCGTTTTTTTTCTAAGTGTCTGATCGAGAAAAGGAAAAAGAGGTGATTTTTAGCCTCTCTCGATTTTGTACTTAGAAAAAATCCAATTTTTTTTTTTTTTTTTTCCGTTTTTTTTCTAAGTGTCTGATCGAGAGAAGGAAAAAGAGGTGATTTTTAGCCTCTCTCGATTTTGTACTTAGAAAAAATCCAAATTTTTTTTTTTTTTTTTTTTCCGTTTTTTTTCTAAGTGTCTGATCGAGAGAAGGAAAAAGAGGTGATTTTTAGCCACTCTCGATTTTGTACTTAGAAAAAATCCAATTTTTTTTTTTTTTTTTTTCGTTTTTTTTCTAAGTGTCTGATCGAGAGAAGGAAAAAGAGGTGATTTTTAGCCTCTCTCGATTTTGTACTTAGAAAAAATCAAATTTTTTTTTTTTTTTTTTCATTTTTTTTTCTAAGTGTCTGATCGAGAGAAGGAAAAAGAGGTGATTTTTAGCCACTCTCGATTTTGTACTTAGAAAAAATCCAATTTTTTTTTTTTTTTTTTCCGTTTTTTTTCTAAGTGTCTGATCGAGAGAAGGAAAAAGAGGTGATTTTTAGCCTCTCTCGATTTTGTACTTAGAAAAAATCCAATTTTTTTTTTTTTTTTTTCCGTTTTTTTTCTAAGTGTCTGATCGAGAAAAGGAAAAAGAGGTGATTTTTAGCCTCTCTCGATTTTGTACTTAGAAAAAAATCCAATTTTTTTTTTTTTTTTTTCCGTTTTTTTTCTAAGTGTCTGATCGAGAGAAGGAAAAAGAGGTGATTTTTAGCCTCTCTCGATTTTGTACTTAGAAAAAATCCAAATTTTTTTTTTTTTTTTTTTCCGTTTTTTTTCTAAGTGTCTGATCGAGAGAAGGAAAAAGAGGTTGATTTTTAGCCACTCTCGATTTTGTACTTAGAAAAAATCCAAATTTTTTTTTTTTTTTTTCCTTTTTTTTCTAAGTGTCTGATCGAGAAAAGGAAAAAGAGGTGATTTTTAGCCTCTTTCGATTTTGTACTTAGAAAAAATCCAAATTTTTATATTTTTTTTTTCCGTTTTTTTTCTAAGTGTCTGATCGAGAGAAGGAAAAAGAGGTGATTTTTAGCCTCTCTCGATTTTGTACTTAGAAAAAATCCAAATTTTTTTTTTTTTTTTTCCGTATTTTTTGTAAGTGTCTGATCGAGAAAAGGAAAAAGAGGTGATATTTAGCCTCTCTCGATTTTGTACTTAGAAAAAATCCAAATTTTTTTTTTTTTTTTTTTCCGTTTTTTTTCTAAGTGTCTGATCGAGAGAAGGAAAAAGAGGTGATTTTTAGCCACTCTCGATTTGTACTTAGAAAAAATCCAATTTTTTTTTTTTTTTTTTCCGTTTTTTTTTCTAAGTGTCTGATCGAGAGAAGGAAAAAGAGGTGATTTTTAGCCTCTCTCGATTTTGTACTTAGAAAAAATCCAAATTTTTTTTTTTTTTTTTCCGTTTTTTTTCTAAGTGTCTGATCGAGAAAACGAAAAAGAGGTGATTTTAGCCTCTCTCGATTTTGTACTTAGAAAAAATCCAAATTTTTTTTTTTTTTTTTTTCCGTTTTTTTTCTAAGTGTCTGATCGAGAGAAGGAAAAAGAGGTGATTTTTAGCCTCTCTCGATTTTGTACTTAGAAAAAATCCAAATTTTTTTATTTTTTTTTTCCGTTTTTTTTCTAAGTGTCTGATCGAGAGAAGGAAAAAGAGGTGATTTTTAGCCTCTCTCGATTTTGTACTTAGAAAAAATCCAAAATTTTTTTATTTTTTTTTTCCGTTTTTTTTTCTAAGTGTCTGATCGAGAGAAGGAAAAAGAGGTGATTTTTAGCCTCTCTCGATTTTGTACTTAGAAAAATCCAATTTTTATTTTTTTTTTCCGTTTTTTTTCTAAGTGTCTGATCGAGAGAAGGAAAAAGAGGTGATTTTTAGCCACTCTCGATTTTGTACTTAGAAAAAATCCAAATTTTTTTTTTTTTTTTTCCGTTTTTTTTTCTAAGTGTCTGATCGAGAGAAGGAAAAAGAGGTGATTTTTAGCCTCTTTCGATTTTGTACTTGGAAAAAATCCAAATTTTTTTTTTTTTTTTTCCGTTTTTTTTTGTAAGTGTCTGATCGAGAAAAGGAAAAAGAGGTGATATTTAGCCTCTCTCGATTTTGTACTTAGAAAAAATCCAAATTTTTTTTTTTTTTTTTCCGTTTTTTTTCTAAGTGTCTGATCGAGAGAAGGAAAAAGAGGTGATTTTTAGCCTCTCTCGATTTTGTACTTAGAAAAAATCCAAATTTTTTTTATTTATTTTTTCCGTTTTTTTTCTAAGTGTCTGATCGAGAGAAGGAAAAAGAGGTGATTTTTAGCCTCTCTCGATTTTGTACTTAGAAAAAATCCAAATTTTTTTTTTTTTTTTTTCCGTTTTTTTTTCTAAATGTCTGATCGAGAAAAGGAAAAAGAGGTGATTTTTAGCCTCTCTCGATTTTGTACTTAGAAAAAATCCAAATTTTTTTTTTTTTTTTTTCCGTTTTTTTTTCTAAGTGTCTGATCGAGAGAAGGAAAAAGAGGTGATTTTTAGCCACTCTCGATTTTGTACTTAGAAAAAATCCAATTTTTTTTTTTTTTTTTTTCGTTTTTTTTCTAAGTGTCTGATCGAGAGAAGGAAAAAGAGGTGATTTTTAGCCTCTCTCGATTTTGTACTTAGAAAAAATCAAATTTTTTTTTTTTTTTTTTCTTTTTTTTTCTAAGTGTCTGATCGAGAGAAGGAAAAAGAGGTGATTTTTAGCCACTCTCGATTTTGTACTTAGAAAAAATCCAAATTTTTTTTTTTTTTTTTTCCGTTTTTTTTCTAAGTGTCTGATCGAGAGAAGGAAAAAGAGGTGATTTTTAGCCTCTCTCGATTTTGTACTTAGAAAAAATCCAAATTTTTTTTTTTTTTTTTTCCGTTTTTTTTCTAAGTGTCTGATCGAGAAAAGGAAAAAGAGGTGATTTTTAGCCTCTCTCGATTTTGTACTTAGAAAAAATCCAATTTTTTTTTTTTTTTTTCCGTTTTTTTTCTAAGTGTCTGATCGAGAGAAGGAAAAAGAGGTGATTTTTAGCCTCTCTCGATTTTGTACTTAGAAAAAATCCAAATTTTTTTTTTTTTTTTTCCGTTTTTTTTCTAAGTGTCTGATCGAGAGAAGGAAAAAGAGGTGATTTTTAGCCACTCTCGATTTTGTACTTAGAAAAAATCCAAATTTTTTTTTTTTTTTTTCCATTTTTTTTCTAAGTGTCTGATCGAGAAAAGGAAAAAGAGGTGATTTTTAGCCTCTTTCGATTTTGTACTTAGAAAAAATCCAAATTTTTATATTTTTTTTTTCCGTTTTTTTTCTAAGTGTCTGATCGAGAGAAGGAAAAAGAGGTGATTTTTAGCCACTCTCGATTTTGTACTTAGAAAAAATCCAAATATTTTTTTTTTTTTTCCGTTTTTTTTGTAAGTGTCTGATCGAGAGAAGGAAAAAGAGGTGATTTTTAGCCTCTCTCGATTTTGTACTTAGAAAAAATCCAATTTTTTTTTTTTTTTTTTCCGTATTTTTTGTAAGTGTCTGATCGAGAAAAGGAAAAAGAGGTGATATTTAGCCTCTCTCGATTTTGTACTTAGAAAAAATCCAAATTTTTTTTTTTTTTTTTCCGTTTTTTTTTCTAAGTGTCTGATTGAGAGAAGGAAAAAGAGGTGATTTTTAGCCACTCTCGATTTTGTACTTAGAAAAAATCCAATTTTTTTTTTTTTTTTTTTCCGTTTTTTTTCTAAGTGTCTGATCGAGAGAAGGAAAAAGAGGTGATTTTTAGCCTCTCTCGATTTTGTACTTAGAAAAAATCCAAATTTTTTTTTTTTTTTTTTCCGTTTTTTTCTAAGTGTCTGATCGAGAAAACGAAAAAGAGGTGATTTTTAGCCTCTCTCGATTTTGTACTTAGAAAAAATCCAAATTTTTTTATTTTTTTTTCCGTTTTTTTTCTAAGTGTCTGATCGAGAGAAGGAAAAAGAGGTGATTTTTAGCCTCTCTCGATTTTGTACTTAGAAAAAATCCAAATTTTTTTTTTTTTTTTTTCCGTTTTTTTTCTAAGTGTCTGATCGAGAGAATGAAAAAGAGGTGATTTTTAGCCTCTCTCGATTTTGTACTTAGAAAAAATCCCAATTTTTTTTTTTTTTTTTCCGTTTTTTTTTCTAAGTGTCTGATCGAGAGAAGGAAAAAGAGGTTGATTTTTAGCCTCTCTCGATTTTGTACTTAGAAAAAATCCAATTTTTTTTTTTTTTTTCCGTTTTTTTTCTAAGTGTCTGATCGAGAAAAGGAAAAAGAGGTGATTTTTAGCCTCTCTCGATTTTGTACTTAGAAAAAATCCAAATTTTTTTTTTTTTTTTTTCCGTTTTTTTTTCTAAGTGTCTGATCGAGAGAAGGAAAAAGAGGTGATTTTTAGCCTCTCTCGATTTTGTACTTAGAAAAAATCCAAATTTTTTTTTTTTTTTTTTCCGTTTTTTTTCTAAGTGTCTGATCGAGAAAAGGAAAAAGAGGTGATTTTTAGCCACTCTCGATTTTGTACTTAGAAAAAATCCAAATTTTTTTTTTTTTTTTTTCCGTTTTTTTTCTAAGTGTCTGATCGAGAGAATGAAAAAGAGGTGATTTTTAGCCACTCTCGATTTTGTACTTAGAAAAAATCTAAATTTTTTTTTTTTTTTTTTTCCGTTTTTTTTCTAAGTGTCTGATCGAGAGAAGGAAAAAGAGGTGATTTTTAGCCTCTCTCGATTTTGTACTTAGAAAAAATCCAAATTTTTTTTTTTTTTTTTTCCGTTTTTTTTCTAAGTGTCTGATCGAGAAAAGGAAAAAGAGGTGATTTTTAGCCTCTCTCGATTTTGTACTTAGAAAAAATCCAATTTTTTTTTTTTTTTTTTTTCCGTTTTTTTTCTAAGTGTCTGATCGAGAGAAGGAAAAAGAGGTGATTTTTAGCCTCTCTCGATTTTGTACTTAGAAAAAATCCAATTTTTTTTTTTTTTTTTTTCCGTTTTTTTTCTAAGTGTCTGATCGAGAGAAGGAAAAAGAGGTGATTTTAGCCACTCTCGATTTTGTACTTAGAAAAAATCCAAATTTTTTTTTTTTTTTTTTCCGTTTTTTTTCTAAGTGTCTGATCGAGAAAAGGAAAAAGAGGTGATTTTTAGCCTCTCTCGATTTTGTACTTAGAAAAAATCCAAATTTTTATTTTTTTTTTTTTTCCGTTTTTTTTCTAAGTGTCTGATCGAGAGAAGGAAAAAGAGGTGATTTTTAGCCACTCTCGATTTTGTACTTAGAAAAAATCCAAATTTTTTTTTTTTTTTTTTCCGTATTTTTTGTAAGTGTCTGATCGAGAAAAGGAAAAAGAGGTGATATTTAGCCTCTCTCGATTTTGTACTTAGAAAAAATCCAAATTTTTTTTTTTTTTTTTTTCCGTTTTTTTTCTAAGTGTCTGATCGAGAGAAGGAAAAAGAGGTGATTTTTAGCCACTCTCGATTTTGTACTTAGAAAAATCCAATTTTTTTTTTTTTTTTTTCCGTTTTTTTTCTAAGTGTCTGATCGAGAGAAGGAAAAAGAGGTGATTTTTAGCCTCTCTCGATTTTGTACTTAGAAAAAATCCAAATTTTTTTTTTTTTTTTTTCCGTTTTTTTTCTAAGTGTCTGATCGAGAAAACGAAAAAGAGGTGATTTTTAGCCTCTCTCGATTTTGTACTTAGAAAAAATCCAAATTTTTTTTATTTTTTTTTCCGTTTTTTTTCTAAGTGTCTGATCGAGAGAAGGAAAAAGAGGTGATTTTTAGCCTCTCTCGATTTTGTACTTAGAAAAAATCCAAATTTTTTTTTTTTTTTTTTCCGTTTTTTTTCTAAGTGTCTGATCGAGAGAATGAAAAAGAGGTGATTTTTAGCCTCTCTCGATTTTGTACTTAGAAAAAATCCAATTTTTTTTTTTTTTTTTCCGTTTTTTTTCTAAGTGTCTGATCGAGAGAAGGAAAAAGAGGTGATTTTTAGCCTCTCTCGATTTTGTACTTAGAAAAAATCCAATTTTTTTTTTTTTTTTCCGTTTTTTTTCTAAGTGTCTGATCGAGAAAAGGAAAAAGAGGTGATTTTTAGCCTCTCTCGATTTTGTACTTAGAAAAAATCCAATTTTTTTTTTTTTTTTTCCGTTTTTTTTCTAAGTGTCTGATCGAGAGAAGGAAAAAGAGGTGATTTTTAGCCTCTCTCGATTTTGTACTTAGAAAAAATCCAAATTTTTTTTTTTTTTTTTCCGTTTTTTTTGTAAGTGTCTGATCGAGAAAAGGAAAAAGAGGTGATATTTAGCCTCTCTCGATTTTGTACTTAGAAAAAATCCAAATTTTTTTATTTTTTTTTTCCGTTTTTTTTCTAAGTGTCTGATCGAGAGAAGGAAAAAGAGGTGATTTTTAGCCACTCTCGATTTTGTACTTAGAAAAAATCCAAATTTTTTTTATTTTTTTTTTCCGTTTTTTTTTCTAAGTGTCTGATCGAGAGAAGGAAAAAGAGGTGATTTTTAGCCTCTCTCGATTTTGTACTTAGAAAAAATCCAATTTTTTTTTTTTTTTTTCCGTTTTTTTTCTAAGTGTCTGATCGAGAGAAGGAAAAAGAGGTGATTTTTAGCCTCTCTCGATTTTGTACTTAGAAAAAATCCAAATTTTTTTTTTTTTTTTTTTTCCGTTTTTTTTTTCTAAGTGTCTGATCGAGAAAAGGAAAAAGAGGTGATTTTTAGCCACTCTCGATTTTGTACTTAGAAAAAATCCAAATTTTTTTTTTTTTTTTTTCCGTTTTTTTTCTAAGTGTCTGATCGAGAGAATGAAAAAGAGGTGATTTTTAGCCACTCTCGATTTTGTACTTAAAAAAAAATTCAAATTTTTTTTTTTTTTTTTTCCGTTTTTTTTCTAAGTGTCTGATCGAGAGAAGGAAAAAGAGGTGATTTTTAGCCTCTCTCTATTTTGTACTTAGAAAAAATCCAAATTTTTTTTTTTTTTTTTCCGTTTTTTTTCTAAGTGTCTGATCGAGAAAAGGAAAAAGAGGTGATTTTTAGCCTCTCTCGATTTTGTACTAAGAAAAAATCCAATTTTTTTTTTTTTTTTTTTTCCGTTTTTTTTCTAAGTGTCTGATCGAGAGAAGGAAAAAGAGGTGATTTTTAGCCTCTCTCGATTTTGTACTTAGAAAAAATCCAATTTTTTTTTTTTTTTTTTTTCCGTTTTTTTTCTAAGTGTCTGATCGAGAGAAGGAAAAAGAGGTGATTTTTAGCCACTCTCGATTTTGTACTTAGAAAAAATCCAAATTTTTTTTTTTTTTTTTCCGTTTTTTTTCTAAGTGTCTGATCGAGAAAAGGAAAAAGAGGTGATTTTTAGCCTCTCTCGATTTTGTACTTAGAAAAAATCCAAATTTTTTTTTTTTTTTTTTCCGTTTTTTTTCTAAGTGTCTGATCGAGAGAAGGAAAAAGAGGTGATTTTTAGCCACTCTCGATTTTGTACTTAGAAAAAATCCAATTTTTTTTTTTTTTTTTTCCGTTTTTTTTCTAAGTGTCTGATCGAGAGAAGGAAAAAGAGGTGATTTTTAGCCTCTCTCGATTTTGTACTTAGAAAAAATCCAAATTTTTTTTTTTTTTTTTCCGTTTTTTTTGTAAGTGTCTGATCGAGAAAAGGAAAAAGAGGTGATATTTAGCCTCTCTCGATTTTGTACTTAGAAAAAATCCAAATTTTATTTATTTTTTTTTCCGTTTTTTTTCTAAGTGTCTGATCGAGAGAAGGAAAAAGAGGTGATTTTTAGCCACTCTCGATTTTGTACTTAGAAAAAATCCAAATTTTTTTTATTTTTTTTTTCCGTTTTTTTTCTAAGTGTCTGATCGAGAGAAGGAAAAAGAGGTGATTTTTAGCCTCTCTCGATTTTGTACTTAGAAAAAATCCAAAATTGTTTTATTTTTTTTTTCCGTTTTTTTTCTAAGTGTCTGATCGAGAGAAGGAAAAAGAGGTGATTTTTAGCCTCTCTCGATTTTGTACTTAGAAAAAATCCAATTTTTTTTTTTTTTTTTCCGTTTTTTTTCTAAGTATCTGATCGAGAGAAGGAAAAAGAGGTGATTTTTAGCCACTCTCGATTTTGTACTTAGAAAAAATCCAAATTTTTTTTTTTTTTTTTCCGTTTTTTTTCTAAGTGTCTGATCGAGAGAAGGAAAAAGAGGTGATTTTTAGCCTCTTTCGATTTTGTACTTGGAAAAAATCCAAATTTTTTTTTTTTTTTTCCGTTTTTTTTGTAAGTGTCTGATCGAGAAAAGGAAAAAGAGGTGATATTTAGCCTCTCTCGATTTTGTACTTAGAAAAAATCCAAATTTTTTTTTTTTTTTTTTCCGTTTTTTTTCTAAGTGTCTGATCGAGAGAAGGAAAAAGAGGTGATTTTTAGCCTCTCTCGATTTTGTACTTAGAAAAAATCCAATTTTTTTTATTTATTTTTCCGTTTTTTTTCTAAGTGTCTGATCGAGAGAAGGAAAAAGAGGTGATTTTAGCCTCTCTCGATTTTGTACTTAGAAAAAATCCAATTTTTTTTTTTTTTTTTTTTCCGTTTTTTTCTAAATGTCTGATCGAGAAAGGAAAAAGAGGTGATTTTTAGCCTCTCTCGATTTTGTACTTAGAAAAAATCCAATTTTTTTTTTTTTTTTTTCCGTTTTTTTTCTAAGTGTCTGATCGAGAGAAGGAAAAAGAGGTGATTTTTAGCCACTCTCGATTTTGTACTTAGAAAAAATCCAATTTTTTTTTTTTTTTTTTTCGTTTTTTTTCTAAGTGTCTGATCGAGAGAAGGAAAAAGAGGTGATTTTTAGCCTCTCTCGATTTTGTACTTAGAAAAAATCAAATTTTTTTTTTTTTTTTTTTCATTTTTTTTTCTAAGTGTCTGATCGAGAGAAGGAAAAAGAGGTGATTTTTAGCCACTCTCGATTTTGTACTTAGAAAAAATCCAAATTTTTTTTTTTTTTTTTCCGTTTTTTTTCTAAGTGTCTGATCGAGAGAAGGAAAAAGAGGTGATTTTTAGCCTCTCTCGATTTTGTACTTAGAAAAAATCCAAATTTTTTTTTTTTTTTTTTCCGTTTTTTTTCTAAGTGTCTGATCGAGAAAAGGAAAAAGAGGTGATTTTTAGCCTCTCTCGATTTTGTACTTAGAAAAAATCCAATTTTTTTTTTTTTTTTTCCGTTTTTTTTCTAAGTGTCTGATCGAGAGAAGGAAAAAGAGGTGATTTTTAGCCTCTCTCGATTTTGTACTTAGAAAAAATCCAAATTTTTTTTTTTTTTTTTTTCCGTTTTTTTTCTAAGTGTCTGATCGAGAGAAGGAAAAAGAGGTGATTTTTAGCCACTCTCGATTTTGTACTTAGAAAAAATCCAATTTTTTTTTTTTTTTTTTTTCGTTTTTTTTCTAAGTGTCTGATCGAGAGAAGGAAAAAGAGGTGATTTTTAGCCTCTCTCGATTTTGTACTTAGAAAAAATCAAATTTTTTTTTTTTTTTTTTCATTTTTTTTTCTAAGTGTCTGATCGAGAGAAGGAAAAAGAGGTGATTTTTAGCCACTCTCGATTTTGTACTTAGAAAAAATCCAAATTTTTTTTTTTTTTTTTTCCGTTTTTTTTCTAAGTGTCTGATCGAGAGAAGGAAAAAGAGGTGATTTTTAGCCTCTCTCGATTTTGTACTTAGAAAAAATCCAATTTTTTTTTTTTTTTTTTCCGTTTTTTTTCTAAGTGTCTGATCGAGAAAAGGAAAAAGAGGTGATTTTTAGCCTCTCTCGATTTTGTACTTAGAAAAAATCCAATTTTTTTTTTTTTTTTTTTCCGTTTTTTTTCTAAGTGTCTGATCGAGAGAAGGAAAAAGAGGTGATTTTTAGCCTCTCTCGATTTTGTACTTAGAAAAAATCCAAATTTTTTTTTTTTTTTTTTTCCGTTTTTTTTCTAAGTGTCTGATCGAGAGAAGGAAAAAGAGGTGATTTTTAGCCACTCTCGATTTTGTACTTAGAAAAAATCCAAATTTTTTTTTTTTTTTTTTCCATTTTTTTTCTAAGTGTCTGATCGAGAAAAGGAAAAAGAGGTGATTTTTAGCCTCTTTCGATTTTGTACTTAGAAAAAATCCAAATTTTTATATTTTTTTTTTTCCGTTTTTTTTTCTAAGTGTCTGATCGAGAGAAGGAAAAAGAGGTGATTTTTAGCCTCTCTCGATTTTGTACTTAGAAAAAATCCAAATTTTTTTTTTTTTTTTTCCGTATTTTTTGTAAGTGTCTGATCGAGAAAAGGAAAAAGAGGTGATATTTAGCCTCTCTCGATTTTGTACTTAGAAAAAATCCAAATTTTTTTTTTTTTTTTTTCCGTTTTTTTTCTAAGTGTCTGATCGAGAGAAGGAAAAAGAGGTGATTTTTAGCCACTCTCGATTTTGTACTTAGAAAAAATCCAATTTTTTTTTTTTTTTTTTCCGTTTTTTTTCTAAGTGTCTGATCGAGAGAAGGAAAAAGAGGTGATTTTTAGCCTCTCTCGATTTTGTACTTAGAAAAAATCCAAATTTTTTTTTTTTTTTTTTTCCGTTTTTTTTCTAAGTGTCTGATCGAGAGAAGGAAAAAGAGGTGATTTTTAGCCTCTCTCGATTTTGTACTTAGAAAAAATCCAAATTTTTTTTTTTTTTTTTTCCGTTTTTTTTCTAAGTGTCTGATCGAGAAAAGGAAAAAGAGGTGATTTTTAGCCTCTCTCGATTTTGTACTTAGAAAAAATCCAATTTTTTTTTTTTTTTTTTTCCGTTTTTTTTTCTAAGTGTCTGATCGAGAGAAGGAAAAAGAGGTGATTTTTAGCCTCTCTCGATTTTGTACTTAGAAAAAATCCAATTTTTTTTTTTTTTTTTTTTCCGTTTTTTTTCTAAGTGTCTGATCGAGAGAAGGAAAAGAGGTGATTTTTAGCCACTCTCGATTTTGTACTTAGAAAAAATCCAAATTTTTTTTTTTTTTTTTCCGTTTTTTTTCTAAGTGTCTGATCGAGAAAAGGAAAAAGAGGTGATTTTTAGCCTCTCTCGATTTTGTACTTAGAAAAAATCCAAATTTTTTTTTTTTTTTTTTCCGTTTTTTTTCTAAGTGTCTGATCGAGAGAAGGAAAAAGAGGTGATTTTTAGCCACTCTCGATTTTGTACTTAGAAAAAATCAATTTTTTTTTTTTTTTTTTCCGTTTTTTTTCTAAGTGTCTGATCGAGAGAAGGAAAAAGAGGTGATTTTTAGCCTCTCTCGATTTTGTACTTAGAAAAAATCCAAATTTTTTTTTTTTTTTTTCCGTTTTTTTTGTAAGTGTCTGATCGAGAAAAGGAAAAAGAGGTGATATTTAGCCTCTCTCGATTTTGTACTTAGAAAAAATCCAAATTTTATTTATTTTTTTTTCCGTTTTTTTTCTAAGTGTCTGATCGAGAGAAGGAAAAAGAGGTGATTTTTAGCCACTCTCGATTTTGTACTTAGAAAAAATCCAAATTTTTTTATTTTTTTTTTCCGTTTTTTTTCTAAGTGTCTGATCGAGAGAAGGAAAAAGAGGTGATTTTTAGCCTCTCTCGATTTTGTACTTAGAAAAAATCCAAAATTGTTTTATTTTTTTTTTCCGTTTTTTTTTCTAAGTGTCTGATCGAGAGAAGGAAAAAGAGGTGATTTTTAGCCTCTCTCGATTTTGTACTTAGAAAAAATCCAATTTTTTTTTTTTTTTTTCCGTTTTTTTTTCTAAGTATCTGATCGAGAGAAGGAAAAAGAGGTGATTTTTAGCCACTCTCGATTTTGTACTTAGAAAAAATCCAAATTTTTTTTTTTTTTTTTCCGTTTTTTTTCTAAGTGTCTGATCGAGAGAAGGAAAAAGAGGTGATTTTTAGCCTCTTTCGATTTTGTACTTGGAAAAAATCCAAATTTTTTTTTTTTTTTTTCCGTTTTTTTTGTAAGTGTCTGATCGAGAAAAGGAAAAAGAGGTGATATTTAGCCTCTCTCGATTTTGTACTTAGAAAAAATCCAAATTTTTTTTTTTTTTTTTTCCGTTTTTTTTCTAAGTGTCTGATCGAGAGAAGGAAAAAGAGGTGATTTTTAGCCTCTCTCGATTTTGTACTTAGAAAAAATCCAAATTTTTTTTATTTATTTTTTCCGTTTTTTTTTCTAAGTGTCTGATCGAGAGAAGGAAAAAGAGGTGATTTTTAGCCTCTCTCGATTTTGTACTTAGAAAAAATCCAATTTTTTTTTTTTTTTTTTTCCGTTTTTTTTCTAAATGTCTGATCGAGAGAAAGGAAAAAGAGGTGATTTTAGCCTCTCTCGATTTTGTACTTAGAAAAAATCCAAATTTTTTTTTTTTTTTTTTTCCGTTTTTTTTCTAAGTGTCTGATCGAGAGAAGGAAAAAGAGGTGATTTTTAGCCACTCTCGATTTTGTACTTAGAAAAAATCCAATTTTTTTTTTTTTTTTTTTCGTTTTTTTTCTAAGTGTCTGATCGAGAGAAGGAAAAAGAGGTGATTTTTAGCCTCTCTCGATTTTGTACTTAGAAAAAATCAAATTTTTTTTTTTTTTTTTTCATTTTTTTTTCTAAGTGTCTGATCGAGAGAAGGAAAAAGAGGTGATTTTTAGCCACTCTCGATTTTGTACTTAGAAAAAATCCAAATTTTTTTTTTTTTTTTTCCGTTTTTTTTCTAAGTGTCTGATCGAGAGAAGGAAAAAGAGGTGATTTTTAGCCTCTCTCGATTTTGTACTTAGAAAAAATCAAATTTTTTTTTTTTTTTTTTCCGTTTTTTTTCTAAGTGTCTGATCGAGAAAAGGAAAAAGAGGTGATTTTTAGCCTCTCTCGATTTTGTACTTAGAAAAAATCCAATTTTTTTTTTTTTTTTTTTCCGTTTTTTTTCTAAGTGTCTGATCGAGAGAAGGAAAAAGAGGTGATTTTTAGCCTCTCTCGATTTTGTACTTAGAAAAAATCCAAATTTTTTTTTTTTTTTTTTTCCGTTTTTTTTCTAAGTGTCTGATCGAGAGAAGGAAAAAGAGGTGATTTTTAGCCACTCTCGATTTTGTACTTAGAAAAAATCCAATTTTTTTTTTTTTTTTTTTTCGTTTTTTTTCTAAGTGTCTGATCGAGAGAAGGAAAAAGAGGTGATTTTTAGCCTCTCTCGATTTTGTACTTAGAAAAAATCAAATTTTTTTTTTTTTTTTTTTCATTTTTTTTTCTAAGTGTCTGATCGAGAGAAGGAAAAAGAGGTGATTTTTAGCCACTCTCGATTTTGTACTTAGAAAAAATCCAAATTTTTTTTTTTTTTTTTTTCCGTTTTTTTTCTAAGTGTCTGATCGAGAGAAGGAAAAAGAGGTGATTTTTAGCCTCTCTCGATTTTGTACTTAGAAAAAATCCAATTTTTTTTTTTTTTTTTTCCGTTTTTTTTCTAAGTGTCTGATCGAGAAAAGGAAAAAGAGGTGATTTTTAGCCTCTCTCGATTTTGTACTTAGAAAAAATCCAATTTTTTTTTTTTTTTTTTTCCGTTTTTTTTCTAAGTGTCTGATCGAGAGAAGGAAAAAGAGGTGATTTTTAGCCTCTCTCGATTTTGTACTTAGAAAAAATCCAAATTTTTTTTTTTTTTTTTTCCGTTTTTTTTCTAAGTGTCTGATCGAGAGAAGGAAAAAGAGGTGATTTTTAGCCACTCTCGATTTTGTACTTAGAAAAAATCCAAATTTTTTTTTTTTTTTTTTCCATTTTTTTTCTAAGTGTCTGATCGAGAAAAGGAAAAAGAGGTGATTTTTAGCCTCTTTCGATTTTGTACTTAGAAAAAATCCAAATTTTTATATTTTTTTTTTCCGTTTTTTTTTCTAAGTGTCTGATCGAGAGAAGGAAAAAGAGGTGATTTTTAGCCTCTCTCGATTTTGTACTTAGAAAAAATCCAAATTTTTTTTTTTTTTTTTCCGTATTTTTTGTAAGTGTCTGATCGAGAAAAGGAAAAAGAGGTGATATTTAGCCTCTCTCGATTTTGTACTTAGAAAAAATCCAAATTTTTTTTTTTTTTTTTTCCGTTTTTTTTCTAAGTGTCTGATCGAGAGAAGGAAAAAGAGGTGATTTTTAGCCACTCTCGATTTTGTACTTAGAAAAAATCCAATTTTTTTTTTTTTTTTTTTCCGTTTTTTTTCTAAGTGTCTGATCGAGAGAAGGAAAAAGAGGTGATTTTTAGCCTCTCTCGATTTTGTACTTAGAAAAAATCCAAATTTTTTTTTTTTTTTTTTCCGTTTTTTTTCTAAGTGTCTGATCGAGAAAACGAAAAAGAGGTGATTTTTAGCCTCTCTCGATTTTGTACTTAGAAAAAATCCAAATTTTTTTTTTTTTTTTTTTCCGTTTTTTTTCTAAGTGTCTGATCGAGAGAAGGAAAAAGAGGTGATTTTTAGCCTCTCTCGATTTTGTACTTAGAAAAAATCCAAATTTTTTTTTTTTTTTTTCCGTTTTTTTTCTAAGTGTCTGATCGAGAGAATGAAAAAGAGGTGATTTTTAGCCTCTCTCGATTTTGTACTTAGAAAAAATCCCAATTTTTTTTTTTTTTTTTCCGTTTTTTTTCTAAGTGTCTGATCGAGAGAAGGAAAAAGAGGTGATTTTTAGCCTCTCTCGATTTTGTACTTAGAAAAAATCCAAATTTTTTTTTTTTTTTTTCCGTTTTTTTTCTAAGTGTCTGATCGAGAAAAGGAAAAAGAGGTGATTTTTAGCCTCTCTCGATTTTGTACTTAGAAAAAATCCAATTTTTTTTTTTTTTTTTTCCCGTTTTTTTTCTAAGTGTCTGATCGAGAGAAGGAAAAAGAGGTGATTTTTAGCCTCTCTCGATTTTGTACTTAGAAAAAATCCAAATTTTTTTTTTTTTTTTTTCCGTTTTTTTTTCTAAGTGTCTGATCGAGAGAAGGAAAAAGAGGTGATTTTTAGCCACTCTCGATTTTGTACTTAGAAAAAATCCAAATTTTTTTTTTTTTTTTTCCGTTTTTTTTCTAAGTGTCTGATCGAGAAAAGGAAAAAGAGGTGATTTTTAGCCTCTCTCGATTTTGTACTTAGAAAAAATCCAAATTTTTATTTTTTTTTTTTCCGTTTTTTTTCTAAGTGTCTGATCGAGAGAAGGAAAAAGAGGTGATTTTTAGCCACTCTCGATTTTGTACTTAGAAAAAATCCAAATTTTTTTTTTTTTTTTTCCGTTTTTTTTCTAAGTGTCTGATCGAGAGAAGGAAAAAGAGGTGATTTTTAGCCTCTCTCGATTTTGTACTTAGAAAAAATCCAAATTTGTATTTATTTTTTTCCGTTTTTTTTGTAAGTGTCTGATCGAGAAAAGGAAAAAGAGGTGATATTTAGCCTCTCTCGATTTTGTACTTAGAAAAAATCCAAATTTTTTTTTTTTTTTTTTCCGTTTTTTTTCTAAGTGTCTGATCGAGAGAAGGAAAAAGAGGTGATTTTTAGCCTCTCTCGATTTTGTACTTAGAAAAAATCCAAATTTTTTTTTTTTTTTTTCTGTTTTTTTTGTAAGTGTCTGATCGAGAAAAGGAAAAAGAGGTGATATTTAGCCTCTCTCGATTTTGTACTTAGAAAAAATCCAATTTTTTTTTTTTTTTTTTCCATTTTTTTTCTAAGTGTCTGATCGAGAGAAGGAAAAAGAGGTGATTTTTAGCCACTCTCGATTTTGTACTTAGAAAAAATCCAAATTTTTTTTATTTTTTTTTCCGTTTTTTTTCTAAGTGTCTGATCGAGAGAAGGAAAAAGAGGTGATTTTTAGCCTCTCTCGATTTTGTACTTAGAAAAAATCCAAAATTTTTTTATTTTTTTTCCCGTTTTTTTCTAAGTGTCTGGTCGAGAGAAGGAAAAAGAGGTGATTTTTAGCCTCTCTCGATTTTGTACTTAGAAAAAATCAAATTTTTTTTTTTTTTTTTTCCGTTTTTTTTCTAAGTGTCTGATCGAGAGAAGGAAAAAGAGGTGATTTTTAGCCTCTCTCGATTTTGTACTTAGAAAAAATCAAATTTTTTTTTTTTTTTTTTCATTTTTTTTTCTAAGTGTCTGATCGAGAGAAGGAAAAAGAGGTGATTTTTAGCCACTCCCGATTTTGTACTTAGAAAAAATCCAAATTTTTTTTTTTTTTTTCCGTTTTTTTTCTAAGTGTCTGATCGAGAGAAGGAAAAAGAGGTGATTTTTAGCCACTCTCGATTTTGTACTTAGAAAAAATCCAAATTTTTTTTTTTTTTTTTCCGTTTTTTTTCTAAGTGTCTGATCGAGAGAAGGAAAAAGAGGTGATTTTTAGCCTCTTTCGATTTTGTACTTGGAAAAAATCCAAATTTTTTTTTTTTTTTTCCGTTTTTTTTGTAAGTGTCTGATCGAGAAAAGGAAAAAGAGGTGATATTTAGCCTCTCTCGATTTTGTACTTAGAAAAAATCCAAATTTTTTTTTTTTTTTTCCGTTTTTTTTCTAAGTGTCTGATCGAGAGAAGGAAAAAGAGGTGATTTTTAGCCTCTCTCGATTTTGTACTTAGAAAAAATCCAAATTTTTTTTATTTATTTTTTCCGTTTTTTTTCTAAGTGTCTGATCGAGAGAAGGAAAAAGAGGTGATTTTTAGCCTCTCTCGATTTTGTACTTAGAAAAAATCCAATTTTTTTTTTTTTTTTTTTCCGTTTTTTTTCTAAATGTCTGATCGAGAAAAGGAAAAAGAGGTGATTTTTAGCCTCTCTCGATTTTGTACTTAGAAAAAATCCAAATTTTTTTTTTTTTTTTTTTCCGTTTTTTTTCTAAGTGTCTGATCGAGAGAAGGAAAAAGAGGTGATTTTTAGCCACTCTCGATTTTGTACTTAGAAAAAATCCAATTTTTTTTTTTTTTTTTTTTTCGTTTTTTTTCTAAGTGTCTGATCGAGAGAAGGAAAAAGAGGTGATTTTTAGCCTCTCTCGATTTTGTACTTAGAAAAAATCCAAATTTTTATTTTTTTTTTTTCCGTTTTTTTTCTAAGTGTCTGATCGAGAAAAGGAAAAAGAGGTGATTTTTAGCCTCTCTCGATTTTGTACTTAGAAAAAATCCAATTTTTTTTTTTTTTTTTTTCCGTTTTTTTTCTAAGTGTCTGATCGAGAGAAGGAAAAAGAGGTGATTTTTAGCCCTCTCTCGATTTTGTACTTAGAAAAAATCCAAATTTTTTTTTTTTTTTTTTCCGTTTTTTTCTAAGTGTCTGATCGAGAGAAGGAAAAAGAGGTGATTTTTAGCCACTCTCGATTTTGTACTTAGAAAAAATCCAATTTTTTTTTTTTTTTTATTTCGTTTTTTTTCTAAGTGTCTGATCGAGAGAAGGAAAAAGAGGTGATTTTTAGCCTCTCTCGATTTTGTACTTAGAAAAAATCAAATTTTTTTTTTTTTTTTTCATTTTTTTTTCTAAGTGTCTGATCGAGAGAAGGAAAAAGAGGTGATTTTTAGCCACTCTCGATTTTGTACTTAGAAAAAATCCAAATTTTTTTTTTTTTTTTTTCCGTTTTTTTTCTAAGTGTCTGATCGAGAGAAGGAAAAAGAGGTGATTTTTAGCCTCTCTCGATTTTGTACTTAGAAAAAATCCAATTTTTTTTTTTTTTTTTTCCGTTTTTTTTCTAAGTGTCTGATCGAGAAAAGGAAAAAGAGGTGATTTTTAGCCTCTCTCGATTTTGTACTTAGAAAAAATCCAATTTTTTTTTTTTTTTTTTTCCGTTTTTTTTCTAAGTGTCTGATCGAGAGAAGGAAAAAGAGGTGATTTTTAGCCTCTCTCGATTTTGTACTTAGAAAAAATCCAAATTTTTTTTTTTTTTTTTTCCGTTTTTTTTCTAAGTGTCTGATCGAGAGAAGGAAAAAGAGGTGATTTTTAGCCACTCTCGATTTTGTACTTAGAAAAAATCCAAATTTTTTTTTTTTTTTTTCCATTTTTTTTCTAAGTGTCTGATCGAGAAAAGGAAAAAGAGGTGATTTTTAGCCTCTTTCGATTTTGTACTTAGAAAAAATCCAAATTTTTATATTTTTTTTTTCCGTTTTTTTTCTAAGTGTCTGATCGAGAGAAGGAAAAAGAGGTGATTTTTAGCCTCTCTCGATTTTGTACTTAGAAAAAATCCAAATTTTTTTTTTTTTTTTTCCGTATTTTTTGTAAGTGTCTGATCGAGAAAAGGAAAAAGAGGTGATATTTAGCCTCTCTCGATTTTGTACTTAGAAAAAATCCAAATTTTTTTTTTTTTTTTTTCCGTTTTTTTTCTAAGTGTCTGATCGAGAGAAGGAAAAAGAGGTGATTTTTAGCCACTCTCGATTTTGTACTTAGAAAAAATCCAATTTTTTTTTTTTTTTTTTTCCGTTTTTTTTCTAAGTGTCTGATCGAGAGAAGGAAAAAGAGGTGATTTTTAGCCTCTCTCGATTTTGTACTTAGAAAAAATCCAAATTTTTTTTTTTTTTTTTTCCGTTTTTTTTCTAAGTGTCTGATCGAGAAAACGAAAAAGAGGTGATTTTTAGCCTCTCTCGATTTTGTACTTAGAAAAAATCCAAATTTTTTTTTTTTTTTTTTCCGTTTTTTTTCTAAGTGTCTAAACGAGAGAAGGAAAAAGAGGTGATTTTTAGCCTCTCTCGATTTTGTACTTAGAAAAAAATCCAAATTTTTTTTTTTTTTTTTCCGTTTTTTTTCTAAGTGTCTGATCGAGAGAATGAAAAAGAGGTGATTTTTAGCCTCTCTCGATTTTGTACTTAGAAAAAATCCCAATTTTTTTTTTTTTTTTTCCGTTTTTTTTCTAAGTGTCTGATCGAGAGAAGGAAAAAGAGGTGATTTTTAGCCTCTCTCGATTTTGTACTTAGAAAAAATCCAAATTTTTTTTTTTTTTTTTCCGTTTTTTTTCTAAGTGTCTGATCGAGAAAAGGAAAAAGAGGTGATTTTTAGCCTCTCTCGATTTTGTACTTAGAAAAAATCCAATTTTTTTTTTTTTTTTTTTCCCGTTTTTTTTCTAAGTGTCTGATCGAGAGAAGGAAAAAGAGGTGATTTTTAGCCTCTCTCGATTTTGTACTTAGAAAAAATCCAAATTTTTTTTTTTTTTTTTTTCCGTTTTTTTTCTAAGTGTCTGATCGAGAGAAGGAAAAAGAGGTGATTTTTAGCCACTCTCGATTTTGTACTTAGAAAAAATCCAAATTTTTTTTTTTTTTTTTCCGTTTTTTTTCTAAGTGTCTGATCGAGAAAAGGAAAAAGAGGTGATTTTTAGCCTCTCTCGATTTTGTACTTAGAAAAAATCCAAATTTTTATTTTTTTTTTTTCCGTTTTTTTTCTAAGTGTCTGATCGAGAGAAGGAAAAAGAGGTGATTTTTAGCCACTCTCGATTTTGTACTTAGAAAAAATCCAAATTTTTTTTTTTTTTTTTCCGTTTTTTTTCTAAGTGTCTGATCGAGAAAAGGAAAAAGAGGTGATTTTTAGCCTCTCTCGATTTTGTACTTAGAAAAAATCCAAATTTTTATTTTTTTTTTTTCCGTTTTTTTTCTAAGTGTCTGATCGAGAGAAGGAAAAAGAGGTGATTTTTAGCCACTCTCGATTTTGTACTTAGAAAAAATCCAAATTTTTTTTTTTTTTTTTCCGTTTTTTTTCTAAGTGTCTGATCGAGAGAAGGAAAAAGAGGTGATTTTTAGCCTCTCTCGATTTTGTACTTAGAAAAAATCCAAATTTTTATTTTTTTTTTTCCGTTTTTTTTGTAAGTGTCTGATCGAGAAAAGGAAAAAGAGGTGATATTTAGCCTCTCTCGATTTTGTACTTAGAAAAAATCCAAATTTTTTTTTTTTTTTTTTCCGTTTTTTTTCTAAGTGTCTGATCGAGAGAAGGAAAAAGAGGTGATTTTTAGCCTCTCTCGATTTTGTACTTAGAAAAAATCCAAATTTTTTTTTTTTTTTTTCTGTTTTTTTTGTAAGTGTCTGATCGAGAAAAGGAAAAAGAGGTGATATTTAGCCTCTCTCGATTTTGTACTTAGAAAAAATCCAAATTTTTTTTTTTTTTTTTTCCATTTTTTTTCTAAGTGTCTGATCGAGAGAAGGAAAAAGAGGTGATTTTTAGCCACTCTCGATTTTGTACTTAGAAAAAATCCAAATTTTTTTTATTTTTTTTTTCCGTTTTTTTTCTAAGTGTCTGATCGAGAGAAGGAAAAAGAGGTGATTTTTAGCCTCTCTCGATTTTGTACTTAGAAAAAATCCAAAATTTTTTTATTTTTTTTTCCCGTTTTTTTTCTAAGTGTCTGGTCGAGAGAAGGAAAAAGAGGTGATTTTTAGCCTCTCTCGATTTTGTACTTAGAAAAAATCAAATTTTTTTTTTTTTTTTTTCCGTTTTTTTTCTAAGTGTCTGATCGAGAGAAGGAAAAAGAGGTGATTTTTAGCCTCTCTCGATTTTGTACTTAGAAAAAATCAAATTTTTTTTTTTTTTTTTTCATTTTTTTTTCTAAGTGTCTGATCGAGAGAAGGAAAAAGAGGTGATTTTTAGCCACTCCCGATTTTGTACTTAGAAAAAATCCAAATTTTTTTTTTTTTTTTTCCGTTTTTTTTCTAAGTGTCTGATCGAGAGAAGGAAAAAGAGGTGATTTTTAGCCACTCTCGATTTTGTACTTAGAAAAAATCCAATTTTTTTTTTTTTTTTTTTTCCGTTTTTTTTCTAAGTGTCTGATCGAGAGAAGGAAAAAGAGGTGATTTTTAGCCTCTCTCGATTTTGTACTTAGAAAAAATCCAATTTTTTTTTTTTTTTTTCCGTTTTTTTTCTAAGTGTCTGATCGAGAGAAGGAAAAAGAGGTGATTTTTAGCCTCTCTCGATTTTGTACTTAGAAAAAATCCAAATTTTTTTTTTTTTTTTTTCCGTTTTTTTTCTAAGTGTCTGATCGAGAAAACGAAAAAGAGGTGATTTTTAGCCTCTCTCGATTTTGTACTTAGAAAAAATCCAAATTTTTTTTTTTTTTTTTTCCGTTTTTTTTCTGAGTGTCTGATCGAGAAAAGGAAAAAGAGGTGATTTTTAGCCTCTCTCGATTTTGTACTTAGAAAAAATCCAATTTTTTTTTTTTTTTTTTTTCCGTTTTTTTTCTAAGTGTCTGATCGAGAGAAGGAAAAAGAGGTGATTTTTAGCCTCTCTCGATTTTGTACTTAGAAAAAATCCAATTTTTTTTTTTTTTTTTTTCCGTTTTTTTTCTAAGTGTCTGATCGAGAGAAGGAAAAAGAGGTGATTTTTAGCCACTCTCGATTTTGTACTTAGAAAAAATCCAAATTTTTTTTTTTTTTTTTCCGTTTTTTTTCTAAGTGTCTGATCGAGAAAAGGAAAAAGAGGTGATTTTTAGCCTCTCTCGATTTTGTACTTAGAAAAAATCCAAATTTTTATTTTTTTTTTTTCCGTTTTTTTTCTAAGTGTCTGATCGAGAGAAGGAAAAAGAGGTGATTTTTAGCCACTCTCGATTTTGTACTTAGAAAAAATCCAAATTTTTTTTTTTTTTTTTCCGTTTTTTTTCTAAGTGTCTGATCGAGAGAAGGAAAAAGAGGTGATTTTTAGCCTCTCTCGATTTTGTACTTAGAAAAAATCCAAATTTTTTTTTTTTTTTTTCCGTTTTTTTTGTAAGTGTCTGATCGAGAAAAGGAAAAAGAGGTGATATTTAGCCTCTCTCGATTTTGTACTTAGAAAAAATCCAAATTTTATTTATTTTTTTTTCCGTTTTTTTTCTAAGTGTCTGATCGAGAGAAGGAAAAAGAGGTGATTTTTAGCCACTCTCGATTTTGTACTTAGAAAAAATCCAAATTTTTTTTATTTTTTTTTTCCGTTTTTTTTCTAAGTGTCTGATCGAGAGAAGGAAAAAGAGGTGATTTTTAGCCTCTCTCGATTTTGTACTTAGAAAAAATCCAAAATTTTTTTATTTTTTTTTTCCGTTTTTTTTCTAAGTGTCTGATCGAGAGAAGGAAAAAGAGGTGATTTTTAGCCTCTCTCGATTTTGTACTTAGAAAAAATCCAATTTTTTTTTTTTTTTTTTCCGTTTTTTTTCTAAGTATCTGATCGAGAGAAGGAAAAAGAGGTGATTTTTAGCCACTCTCGATTTTGTACTTAGAAAAAATCCAAATTTTTTTTTTTTTTTTTCCGTTTTTTTTCTAAGTGTCTGATCGAGAGAAGGAAAAAGAGGTGATTTTTAGCCTCTTTCGATTTTGTACTTGGAAAAAATCCAAATTTTTTTTTTTTTTTTTCCGTTTTTTTTGTAAGTGTCTGATCGAGAAAAGGAAAAAGAGGTGATATTTAGCCTCTCTCGATTTTGTACTTAGAAAAAATCCAAATTTTTTTTTTTTTTTTTCCGTTTTTTTTCTAAGTGTCTGATCGAGAGAAGGAAAAAGAGGTGATTTTTAGCCTCTCTCGATTTTGTACTTAGAAAAAATCCAAATTTTTTTTATTTATTTTTTCCGTTTTTTTTCTAAGTGTCTGATCGAGAGAAGGAAAAAGAGGTGATTTTTAGCCTCTCTCGATTTTGTACTTAGAAAAAATCCAATTTTTTTTTTTTTTTTTTTCCGTTTTTTTTCTAAATGTCTGATCGAGAAAAGGAAAAAGAGGTGATTTTTAGCCTCTCTCGATTTTGTACTTAGAAAAAATCCAAATTTTTTTTTTTTTTTTTTCCGTTTTTTTTCTAAGTGTCTGATCGAGAGAAGGAAAAAGAGGTGATTTTTAGCCACTCTCGATTTTGTACTTAGAAAAAATCCAATTTTTTTTTTTTTTTTTTTTCGTTTTTTTTCTAAGTGTCTGATCGAGAGAAGGAAAAAGAGGTGATTTTTAGCCTCTCTCGATTTTGTACTTAGAAAAAATCAAATTTTTTTTTTTTTTTTTCATTTTTTTTTCTAAGTGTCTGATCGAGAGAAGGAAAAAGAGGTGATTTTTAGCCACTCTCGATTTTGTACTTAGAAAAAATCCAAATTGTTTTTTTTTTTTTTTCCGTTTTTTTTCTAAGTGTCTGATCGAGAGAAGGAAAAAGAGGTGATTTTTAGCCTCTCTCGATTTTGTACTTAGAAAAAATCCAAATTTTTTTTTTTTTTTTTTCCGTTTTTTTTCTAAGTGTCTGATCGAGAAAAGGAAAAAGAGGTGATTTTTAGCCTCTCTCGATTTTGTACTTAGAAAAAATCCAATTTTTTTTTTTTTTTTTTTCCGTTTTTTTTCTAAGTGTCTGATCGAGAGAAGGAAAAAGAGGTGATTTTTAGCCTCTCTCGATTTTGTACTTAGAAAAAATCCAAATTTTTTTTTTTTTTTTTTCCGTTTTTTTTCTAAGTGTCTGATCGAGAGAAGGAAAAAGAGGTGATTTTTAGCCACTCTCGATTTTGTACTTAGAAAAAATCCAAATTTTTTTTTTTTTTTTTCCATTTTTTTTCTAAGTGTCTGATCGAGAAAAGGAAAAAGAGGTGATTTTTAGCCTCTTTCGATTTTGTACTTAGAAAAAATCCAAATTTTTATATTTTTTTTTTCCGTTTTTTTTCTAAGTGTCTGATCGAGAGAAGGAAAAAGAGGTGATTTTTAGCCTCTCTCGATTTTGTACTTAGAAAAAATCCAAATTTTTTTTTTTTTTTTTCCGTATTTTTTGTAAGTGTCTGATCGAGAAAAGGAAAAAGAGGTGATATTTAGCCTCTCTCGATTTTGTACTTAGAAAAAATCCAAATTTTTTTTTTTTTTTTTTCCGTTTTTTTTCTAAGTGTCTGATCGAGAGAAGGAAAAAGAGGTGATTTTTAGCCACTCTCGATTTTGTACTTAGAAAAAATCCAATTTTTTTTTTTTTTTTTTTCCGTTTTTTTTCTAAGTGTCTGATCGAGAGAAGGAAAAAGAGGTGATTTTTAGCCTCTCTCGATTTTGTACTTAGAAAAAATCCAATTTTTTTTTTTTTTTTTTCCGTTTTTTTTCTAAGTGTCTGATCGAGAAAACGAAAAAGAGGTGATTTTTAGCCTCTCTCGATTTTGTACTTAGAAAAAATCCAAATTTTTTATTTTTTTTTTTCCGTTTTTTTTCTAAGTGTCTGATCGAGAGAAGGAAAAAGAGGTGATTTTTAGCCTCTCTCGATTTTGTACTTAGAAAAAATCCAAATTTTTTTTTTTTTTTTTCCGTTTTTTTTCTAAGTGTCTGATCGAGAGAATGAAAAAGAGGTGATTTTTAGCCTCTCTCGATTTTGTACTTAGAAAAAATCCCAATTTTTTTTTTTTTTTTTCCGTTTTTTTTCTAAGTGTCTGATCGAGAGAAGGAAAAAGAGGTGATTTTTAGCCTCTCTCGATTTTGTACTTAGAAAAAATCCAAATTTTTTTTTTTTTTTTTTCCGTTTTTTTTCTAAGTGTCTGATCGAGAAAAGGAAAAAGAGGTGATTTTTAGCCTCTCTCGATTTTGTACTTAGAAAAAATCCAATTTTTTTTTTTTTTTTTTTTCCGTTTTTTTTCTAAGTGTCTGATCGAGAGAAGGAAAAAGAGGTGATTTTTAGCCTCTCTCGATTTTGTACTTAGAAAAAATCCAAATTTTTTTTTTTTTTTTTTCCGTTTTTTTTCTAAGTGTCTGATCGAGAGAAGGAAAAAGAGGTGATTTTTAGCCACTCTCGATTTTGTACTTAGAAAAAATCCAAATTTTTTTTTTTTTTTTTCCGTTTTTTTTCTAAGTGTCTGATCGAGAAAAGGAAAAAGAGGTGATTTTTAGCCTCTCTCGATTTTGTACTTAGAAAAAATCCAAATTTGTATTTTTTTTTTTTCCGTTTTTTTTCTAAGTGTCTGATCGAGAGAAGGAAAAAGAGGTGATTTTTAGCCACTCTCGATTTTGTACTTAGAAAAAATCCAAATTTTTTTTTTTTTTTTTCCGTTTTTTTTCTAAGTGTCTGATCGAGAGAAGGAAAAAGAGGTGATTTTTAGCGTCTCTCGATTTTGTACTTAGAAAAAATCCAAATTTTTATTTTTTTTTTTCCGTTTTTTTTGTAAGTGTCTGATCGAGAAAAGGAAAAAGAGGTGATATTTAGCCTCTCTCGATTTTGTACTTAGAAAAAATCCAAATTTTTTTTTTTTTTTTTTCCGTTTTTTTTCTAAGTGTCTGATCGAGAGAAGGAAAAAGAGGTGATTTTTAGCCTCTCTCGATTTTGTACTTAGAAAAAATCCAAATTTTTTTTTTTTTTTTTCTGTTTTTTTTGTAAGTGTCTGATCGAGAAAAGGAAAAAGAGGTGATATTTAGCCTCTCTCGATTTTGTACTTAGAAAAAATCCAAATTTTTTTTTTTTTTTTTTCCGTTTTTTTTCTAAGTGTCTGATCGAGAGAAGGAAAAAGAGGTGATTTTTAGCCACTCTCGATTTTGTACTTAGAAAAAATCCAAATTTTTTTTATTTTTTTTTTCCGTTTTTTTTCTAAGTGTCTGATCGAGAGAAGGAAAAAGAGGTGATTTTTAGCCTCTCTCGATTTTGTACTTAGAAAAAATCCAAAATTTTTTTATTTTTTTTTCCCGTTTTTTCTCTAAGTGTCTGGTCGAGAGAAGGAAAAAGAGGTGATTTTTAGCCTCTCTCGATTTTGTACTTAGAAAAAATCAAATTTTTTTTTTTTTTTTTTCCGTTTTTTTTCTAAGTGTCTGATCGAGAGAAGGAAAAAGAGGTGATTTTTAGCCTCTCTCGATTTTGTACTTAGAAAAAATCAAATTTTTTTTTTTTTTTTTTCATTTTTTTTTCTAAGTGTCTGATCGAGAGAAGGAAAAAGAGGTGATTTTTAGCCACTCCCGATTTTGTACTTAGAAAAAATCCAAATTTTTTTTTTTTTTTTTCCGTTTTTTTTCTAAGTGTCTGATCGAGAGAAGGAAAAAGAGGTGATTTTTAGCCACTCTCGATTTTGTACTTAGAAAAAATCCAATTTTTTTTTTTTTTTTTTTCCGTTTTTTTTCTAAGTGTCTGATCGAGAGAAGGAAAAAGAGGTGATTTTTAGCCTCTCTCGATTTTGTACTTAGAAAAAATCCAATTTTTTTTTTTTTTTTTTCTTTTTTTTTCTAAGTGTCTGATCGAGAGAAGGAAAAAGAGGTGATTTTTAGCCACTCTCGATTTTGTACTTAGAAAAAATCCAATTTTTTTTTTTTTTTTTTCCGTTTTTTTTCTAAGTGTCTGATCGAGAGAAGGAAAAAGAGGTGATTTTTAGCCACTCTCGATTTTGTACTTAGAAAAAATCCAAATTTTTTTTTTTTTTTTTTCCGTTTTTTTTCTAAGTTTCTGATCGAGAAAAGGAAAAAGAGGTGATTTTTAGCCTCTCTCGATTTTGTACTTAGAAAAAATCCAATTTTTTTTTTTTTTTTTTTTCCGTTTTTTTTCTAAGTGTCTGATCGAGAGAAGGAAAAAGAGGTGATTTTTAGCCACTCTCGATTTTGTACTTAGAAAAAATCCAAATTTTTTTTTTTTTTTTTCCGTTTTTTTTCTAAGTGTCTGATCGAGAAAAGGAAAAAGAGGTGATTTTTAGCCTCTCTCGATTTTGTACTTAGAAAAAATCCAAATTTTTTTTTTTTTTTTTTCCGTTTTTTTTCTAAGTGTCTGATCGAGAGAAGGAAAAAGAGGTGATTTTTAGCCTCTCTCGATTTTGTACTTAGAAAAAATCAAATTTTTTTTTTTTTTTTTTCATTTTTTTTTCTAAGTGTCTGATCGAGAGAAGGAAAAAGAGGTGATTTTTAGCCACTCCCGATTTTGTACTTAGAAAAAATCCAAATTTTTTTTTTTTTTTTTTCCGTTTTTTTTCTAAGTGTCTGATCGAGAGAAGGAAAAAGAGGTGATTTTTAGCCACTCTCGATTTTGTACTTAGAAAAAATCCAATTTTTTTTTTTTTTTTTTTCCGTTTTTTTTCTAAGTGTCTGATCGAGAGAAGGAAAAAGAGGTGATTTTTAGCCTCTCTCGATTTTGTACTTAGAAAAAATCCAATTTTTTTTTTTTTTTTTTCATTTTTTTTCTAAGTGTCTGATCGAGAGAAGGAAAAAGAGGTGATTTTTAGCCACTCTCGATTTTGTACTTAGAAAAAATCCAATTTTTTTTTTTTTTTTTTCCGTTTTTTTTCTAAGTGTCTGATCGAGAGAAGGAAAAAGAGGTGATTTTTAGCCACTCTCGATTTTGTACTTAGAAAAAATCCAAATTTTTTTTTTTTTTTTTTCCGTTTTTTTTCTAAGTTTCTGATCGAGAAAAGGAAAAAGAGGTGATTTTTAGCCTCTCTCGATTTTGTACTTAGAAAAAATCCAAATTTTTTTTTTTTTTTTTTCCGTTTTTTTTCTAAGTGTCTGATCGAGAGAAGGAAAAAGAGGTGATTTTTAGCCACTCTCGATTTTGTAGTTAGAAAAAATCCAAATTTTTTTTTTTTTTTTTCCGTTTTTTTTCTAAGTGTCTGATCGAGAAAAGGAAAAAGAGGTGATTTTTAGCCTCTCTCGATTTTGTACTTAGAAAAAATCCAAATTTTTTTTTTTTTTTTTTCCGTTTTTTTTCTAAGTGTCTGATCGAGAGAAGGAAAAAGAGGTGATTTTTAGCCACTCTCGATTTTGTACTTAGAAAAAATCCAAATTTTTTTTTTTTTTTTTCCATTTTTTTTCTAAGTGTCTGATCGAGAGAAGGAAAAAGAGGTGATTTTTAGCCTCTCTCGATTTTGTACTTAGAAAAAATCCAAATTTTTTTTTTTTTTTTTCCGTTTTTTTTGTAAGTGTCTGATCGAGAAAAGGAAAAAGAGGTGATATTTAGCCTCTCTCGATTTTGTACTTAGAAAAAATCCAAATTTTTTTTTTTTTTTTTTCCGTTTTTTTTCTAAGTGTCTGATCGAGAGAAGGAAAAAGAGGTGATTTTTAGCCACTCTCGATTTTGTACTTAGAAAAAATCCAAATTTTTTTTATTTTTTTTTTCCGTTTTTTTTCTAAGTGTCTGATCGAGAGAAGGAAAAAGAGGTGATTTTTAGCCTCTCTCGATTTTGTACTTAGAAAAAATCCAAAATGTTTTTATTTTTTTTTTCCGTTTTTTTTCTAAGTGTCTGATCGAGAGAAGGAAAAAGAGGTGATTTTTAGCCTCTCTCGATTTTGTACTTAGAAAAAATCCAATTTTTTTTTTTTTTTTTTCCGTTTTTTTTCTAAGTGTCTGATCGAGAGAAGGAAAAAGAGGTGATTTTTAGCCACTCTCGATTTTGTACTTAGAAAAAATCCAAATTTTTTTTTTTTTTTTTTCCGTTTATTTTCTAAGTGTCTGATCGAGAGAAGGAAAAAGAGGTGATTTTTAGCCTCTCTCGATTTTGTACTTAGAAAAAATCAAATTTTTTTTTTTTTTTTTTCCGTTTTTTTTCTAAGTGTCTGATCGAGAGAAGGAAAAAGAGGTGATTTTTAGCCTCTCTCGATTTTGTACTTAGAAAAAATCCAAAATTTTTTTATTTTTTTTTTCCGTTTTTTTTCTAAGTGTCTGATCGAGAGAAGGAAAAAGAGGTGATTTTTAGCCTCTCTCGATTTTGTACTTAGAAAAAATCCAATTTTTTTTTTTTTTTTTTTCCGTTTTTTTTCTAAGTGTCTGATCGAGAGAAGGAAAAAGAGGTGATTTTTAGCCACTCTCGATTTTGTACTTAGAAAAAATCCAATTTTTTTTTTTTTTTTTTTCCGTTTTTTTTCTAAGTGTCTGATCGAGAGAAGGAAAAAGAGGTGATTTTTAGCCTCTCTCGATTTTGTACTTAGAAAAAATCCAATTTTTTTTTTTTTTTTTCATTTTTTTTCTAAGTGTCTGATCGAGAGAAGGAAAAAGAGGTGATTTTTAGCCACTCTCGATTTTGTACTTAGAAAAAATCCAATTTTTTTTTTTTTTTTTTCCGTTTTTTTTCTAAGTGTCTGATCGAGAGAAGGAAAAAGAGGTGATTTTTAGCCACTCTCGATTTTGTACTTAGAAAAAATCCAAATTTTTTTTTTTTTTTTTTCCGTTTTTTTTCTAAGTTTCTGATCGAGAAAAGGAAAAAGAGGTGATTTTTAGCCTCTCTCGATTTTGTACTTAGAAAAAATCCAAATTTTTTTTTTTTTTTTTTTCCGTTTTTTTTCTAAGTGTCTGATCGAGAGAAGGAAAAAGAGGTGATTTTTAGCCACTCTCGATTTTGTAGTTAGAAAAAATCCAAATTTTTTTTTTTTTTTTTCCGTTTTTTTTCTAAGTGTCTGATCGAGAAAAGGAAAAAGAGGTGATTTTTAGCCTCTCTCGATTTTGTACTTAGAAAAAATCCAAATTTTTATTTTTTTTTTTTCCGTTTTTTTTCTAAGTGTCTGATCGAGAGAAGGAAAAAGAGGTGATTTTTAGCCACTCTCGATTTTGTACTTAGAAAAAATCCAAATTTTTTTTTTTTTTTTTCCATTTTTTTTCTAAGTGTCTGATCGAGAGAAGGAAAAAGAGGTGATTTTTAGCCTCTCTCGATTTTGTACTTAGAAAAAATCCAAATTTTTTTTTTTTTTTTTCCGTTTTTTTTGTAAGTGTCTGATCGAGAAAAGGAAAAAGAGGTGATATTTAGCCTCTCTCGATTTTGTACTTAGAAAAAATCCAAATTTTTTTTTTTTTTTTTTCCGTTTTTTTTCTAAGTGTCTGATCGAGAGAAGGAAAAAGAGGTGATTTTTAGCCACTCTCGATTTTGTACTTAGAAAAAATCCAAATTTTTTTTATTTTTTTTTTCCGTTTTTTTTCTAAGTGTCTGATCGAGAGAAGGAAAAAGAGGTGATTTTTAGCCTCTCTCGATTTTGTACTTAGAAAAAATCCAAAATGTTTTTATTTTTTTTTTCCGTTTTTTTTCTAAGTGTCTGATCGAGAGAAGGAAAAAGAGGTGATTTTTAGCCTCTCTCGATTTTGTACTTAGAAAAAATCCAATTTTTTTTTTTTTTTTTTCCGTTTTTTTTCTAAGTGTCTGATCGAGAGAAGGAAAAAGAGGTGATTTTTAGCCACTCTCGATTTTGTACTTAGAAAAAATCCAAATTTTTTTTTTTTTTTTTTCCGTTTATTTTCTAAGTGTCTGATCGAGAGAAGGAAAAAGAGGTGATTTTTAGCCTCTCTCGATTTTGTACTTAGAAAAAATCAAATTTTTTTTTTTTTTTTTTCATTTTTTTTTCTAAGTGTCTGATCGAGAGAAGGAAAAAGAGGTGATTTTTAGCCACTCTCGATTTTGTACTTAGAAAAAATCCAAATTTTTTATATTTTTTTTTTCCGTTTTTTTTCTAAGTGTCTGATCGAGAGAAGGAAAAAGAGGTGATTTTTAGCCTCTCTCGATTTTGTACTTAGAAAAAATCCAAAATTTTTTTATTTTTTTTTTCCGTTTTTTTTCTAAGTGTCTGATCGAGAGAAGGAAAAAGAGGTGATTTTTAGCCTCTCTCGATTTTGTACTTAGAAAAAATCCAATTTTTTTTTTTTTTTTTTTCCGTTTTTTTTCTAAGTGTCTGATCGAGAGAAGGAAAAAGAGGTGATTTTTAGCCACTCTCGATTTTGTACTTAGAAAAAATCCAAATTTTTTTTTTTTTTTTTTCCGTTTTTTTTCTAAGTGTCTGATCGAGAGAAGGAAAAAGAGGTGATTTTTAGCCTCTCTCGATTTTGTACTTAGAAAAAATCAAATTTTTTTTTTTTTTTTTCTTTTTTTTTTCTAAGTGTCTGATCGAGAGAAGGAAAAAGAGGTGATTTTTAGCCACTCTCGATTTTGTACTTAGAAAAAATCCAAATTTTTTTTTTTTTTTCCGTTTTTTTTCTAAGTGTCTGATCGAGAGAAGGAAAAAGAGGTGATTTTTAGCCTCTCTCGATTTTGTACTTAGAAAAAATCCAAATTTTTTTTTTTTTTTTTCCGTTTTTTTTGTAAGTGTCTGATCGAGAAAAGGAAAAAGAGGTGATATTTAGCCTCTCTCGATTTTGTACTTAGAAAAAATCCAAATTTTTTTTTTTTTTTTCCGTTTTTTTTCTAAGTGTCTGATCGAGAGAAGGAAAAAGAGGTGATTTTTAGCCACTCTCGATTTTGTACTTAGAAAAAATCCAATTTTTTTTTTTTTTTTTTGCCGTTTTTTTTCTAAGTGTCTGATCGAGAGAAGGAAAAAGAGGTGATTTTTAGCCTCTCTCGATTTTGTACTTAGAAAAAATCCAATTTTTTTTTTTTTTTTTGCATTTTTTTTCTAAGTGTCTGATCGAGAGAAGGAAAAAGAGGTGATTTTTAGCCACTCTCGATTTTGTACTTAGAAAAAATCCAATTTTTTTTTTTTTTTTTTCCGTTTTTTTTCTAAGTGTCTGATCGAGAGAAGGAAAAAGAGGTGATTTTTAGCCACTCTCGATTTTGTACTTAGAAAAAATCCAAATTTTTTTTTTTTTTTTTTCCGTTTTTTTTCTAAGTTTCTGATCGAGAAAAGGAAAAAGAGGTGATTTTTAGCCTCTCTCGATTTTGTACTTAGAAAAAATCCAAATTTTTTTTTTTTTTTCCGTTTTTTTTCTAAGTGTCTGATCGAGAGAAGGAAAAAGAGGTGATTTTTAGCCACTCTCGATTTTGTACTTAGAAAAAATCCAAATTTTTTTTTTTTTTTTTCCGTTTTTTTTCTAAGTGTCTGATCGAGAGAAGGAAAAAGAGGTGATTTTTAGCCTCTCTCGATTTTGTACTTAGAAAAAATCCAAATTTTTTTTTTTTTTTTTCCGTTTTTTTTGTAAGTGTCTGATCGAGAAAAGGAAAAAGAGGTGATATTTAGCCTCTCTCGATTTTGTACTTAGAAAAAATCCAAATTTTTTTTTTTTTTTTTTCCGTTTTTTTTCTAAGTGTCTGATCGAGAGAAGGAAAAAGAGGTGATTTTTAGCCACTCTCGATTTTGTACTTAGAAAAAATCCAAATTTTTTTTATTTTTTTTTTCCGTTTTTTTTCTAAGTGTCTGATCGAGAGAAGGAAAAAGAGGTGATTTTTAGCCTCTCTCGATTTTGTACTTAGAAAAAATCCAAAATTTTTTTATTTTTTTTTTCCGTTTTTTTTCTAAGTGTCTGATCGAGAGAAGGAAAAAGAGGTGATTTTTAGCCTCTCTCGATTTTGTACTTAGAAAAAATCCAATTTTTTTTTTTTTTTTTTTCCGTTTTTTTTCTAAGTGTCTGATCGAGAGAAGGAAAAAGAGGTGATTTTTAGCCACTCTCGATTTTGTACTTAGAAAAAATCCAAATTTTTTTTTTTTTTTTTTCCGTTTTTTTTCTAAGTGTCTGATCGAGAGAAGGAAAAAGAGGTGATTTTTAGCCTCTCTCGATTTTGTACTTAGAAAAAATCAAATTTTTTTTTTTTTTTTTTCATTTTTTTTTCTAAGTGTCTGATCGAGAGAAGGAAAAAGAGGTGATTTTTAGCCACTCTCGATTTTGTACTTAGAAAAAATCCAAATTTTTTTTTTTTTTTTCCGTTTTTTTTCTAAGTGTCTGATCGAGAGAAGGAAAAAGAGGTGATTTTTAGCCACTCTCGATTTTGTACTTAGAAAAAATCCAATTTTTTTTTTTTTTTTTTGCCGTTTTTTTTCTAAGTGTCTGATCGAGAGAAGGAAAAAGAGGTGATTTTTAGCCTCTCTCGATTTTGTACTTAGAAAAAATCAAATTTTTTTTTTTTTTTTTCATTTTTTTTTCTAAGTGTCTGATCGAGAGAAGGAAAAAGAGGTGATTTTTAGCCACTCTCGATTTTGTACTTAGAAAAAATCCAATTTTTTTTTTTTTTTTTCCGTTTTTTTTCTAAGTGTCTGATCGAGAGAAGGAAAAAGAGGTGATTTTTAGCCACTCTCGATTTTGTACTTAGAAAAAATCCAATTTTTTTTTTTTTTTTTTGCCGTTTTTTTTCTAAGTGTCTGATCGAGAGAAGGAAAAAGAGGTGATTTTTAGCCTCTCTCGATTTTGTACTTAGAAAAAATCCAATTTTTTTTTTTTTTTTTGCATTTTTTTTCTAAGTGTCTGATCGAGAGAAGGAAAAAGAGGTGATTTTTAGCCTCTCTCGATTTTGTACTTAGAAAAAATCCAAATTTTTTTTTTTTTTTTTTCCGTTTTTTTTCTAAGTGTCTGATCGAGAAAAGGAAAAAGAGGTGATTTTTAGCCTCTCTCGATTTTGTACTTAGAAAAAATCCAATTTTTTTTTTTTTTTTTTTTCCGTTTTTTTTCTAAGTGTCTGATCGAGAGAAGGAAAAAGAGGTGATTTTTAGCCACTCTCGATTTTGTACTTAGAAAAAATCCAATTTTTTTTTTTTTTTTTTTCCGTTTTTTTTCTAAGTGTCTGATCGAGAGAAGGAAAAAGAGGTGATTTTTAGCCTCTCTCGATTTTGTACTTAGAAAAAATCCAAATTTTTTTTTTTTTTTTTTCCGTTTTTTTTCTAAGTGTCTGATCGAGAAAAGGAAAAAGAGGTGATTTTTAGCCTCTCTCGATTTTGTACTTAGAAAAAATCCAAATTTTTTTTTTTTTTTTTTCCGTTTTTTTTCTAAGTGTCTGATCGAGAGAAGGAAAAAGAGGTGATTTTTAGCCACTCTCGATTTTGTACTTAGAAAAAATCCAAATTTTTTTTTTTTTTTTTCCGTTTTTTTTCTAAGTGTCTGATCGAGAGAAGGAAAAAGAGGTGATTTTTAGCCTCTCTCGATTTTGTACTTAGAAAAAATCCAAATTTTTTTTTTTTTTTTTCCGTTTTTTTTGTAAGTGTCTGATCGAGAAAAGGAAAAAGAGGTGATATTTAGCCTCTCTCGATTTTGTACTTAGAAAAAATCCAAATTTTTTTTTTTTTTTTTTCCGTTTTTTTTCTAAGTGTCTGATCGAGAGAAGGAAAAAGAGGTGATTTTTAGCCACTCTCGATTTTGTACTTAGAAAAAATCCAAATTTTTTTTATTTTTTTTTTCCGTTTTTTTTCTAAGTGTCTGATCGAGAGAAGGAAAAAGAGGTGATTTTTAGCCTCTCTCGATTTTGTACTTAGAAAAAATCCAAAATTTTTTTATTTTTTTTTTCCGTTTTTTTTCTAAGTGTCTGATCGAGAGAAGGAAAAAGAGGTGATTTTTAGCCTCTCTCGATTTTGTACTTAGAAAAAATCCAATTTTTTTTTTTTTTTTTTTCCGTTTTTTTTCTAAGTGTCTGATCGAGAGAAGGAAAAAGAGGTGATTTTTAGCCACTCTCGATTTTGTACTTAGAAAAAATCCAAATTTTTTTTTTTTTTTTTCCGTTTTTTTTTCTAAGTGTCTGATCGAGAGAAGGAAAAAGAGGTGATTTTTAGCCTCTCTCGATTTTGTACTTAGAAAAAATCAAATTTTTTTTTTTTTTTTTTCATTTTTTTTTCTAAGTGTCTGATCGAGAGAAGGAAAAAGAGGTGATTTTTAGCCACTCTCGATTTTGTACTTAGAAAAAATCCAAATTTTTTTTTTTTTTTTTCCGTTTTTTTTCTAAGTGTCTGATCGAGAGAAGGAAAAAGAGGTGATTTTTAGCCACTCTCGATTTTGTACTTAGAAAAAATCCAATTTTTTTTTTTTTTTTTTGCCGTTTTTTTTCTAAGTGTCTGATCGAGAGAAGGAAAAAGAGGTGATTTTTAGCCTCTCTCGATTTTGTACTTAGAAAAAATCAAATTTTTTTTTTTTTTTTTCATTTTTTTTTCTAAGTGTCTGATCGAGAGAAGGAAAAAGAGGTGATTTTTAGCCACTCTCGATTTTGTACTTAGAAAAAATCCAATTTTTTTTTTTTTTTTCCGTTTTTTTTCTAAGTGTCTGATCGAGAGAAGGAAAAAGAGGTGATTTTTAGC
>NW_026908212.1:0-41192 GCF_033978785.1 Entelurus aequoreus | reverse complement strand
AGGTGATTTTTAGCCTCTCTCGATTTTGTACTTAGAAAAAATCCAATTTTTTATTTTTTTTTCCCGTTTTTTTTCTAAGTGTCTGATCGAGAGAAGGTAAAATGAGGTGATTTTTAGCCTCTCTCGATTTTGTACTTAGAAAAAATCCAATTATTATTTTTTTTTTTCCGTTTTTTTTCTAAGTGTCTGATCGAGAGAAGGTAAAAAGAGGTGATTTTTAGCCTCTCTCGATTTTGTACTTAGAAAAAAATCCAAATTTTTATTTTTTTTTCAGTTTTTTTTTTTAGTGTCTGATCGAGAGAAGGTAAAATGAGGTGATTTTTAGCCTCTCTCGATTTTGTACTTAGAAAAAATCCAAATTTTTTTATTTTTTTTAAAGTTTTTTTTTCTAAGTGTCTGATCGAGAGAAGGTAAAAAGAGGTGATTTTTAGCCTCTCTCGATTTTGTACTTAGAAAAAATCCAATTTTTTATTTTTTTTTTTCCGTTTTTTTTTCTAAGTGTCTGATCGAGAGAAGGTAAAAAGAGGTGATTTTTAGCCTCTTTCGATTTTGTACTTAGAAAAAATCCCAAAATTTTTATTTTTTTTTCAGTTTTTTTTTCTAAGTGTCTGATCGAGAGAAGGTAAAATGAGGTGATTTTTAGCCTCTCTCGATTTTGTACTTAGAAAAAATCCAAGAATTTTTTTTTTTTTTTCCGTTTTTTTTTCTAAGTGTCTGATCGAGAGAAGGTAAAAAGAGGTGATTTTTAGCCTCTCTCGATTTTGTACTTAGAAAAAATCCAAAAAAAAATTTTTTTTCAGTTTTTTTTCTAAGTGTCTGATCGAGAGAAGGTAAAATGAGGTGATTTTTAGCCTCTCTCGATTTTGTACTTAGAAAAAATCCAAGAATTTTTTTTTTTTTTTCCGTTTTTTTTCTAAGTGTCTGATCGAGAGAAAGTAAAAAGAGGTGATTTTTAGCCTCTCTCGATTTTGTACTTAGAAAAAATCCAAAAAATTTATTTTTTCAGTTTTTTTTCTAAGTGTCTGATCGAGAGAAGGTAAAATGAGGTGATTTTTAGCCTCTCTCGATTTTGTACTTAGAAAAAATCCAAGAATTGTTTTTTTTTTTTCCGATTTTTTTCTAAGTGTCTGATCGAGAGAAGGTAAAAAGAGGTGATTTTTAGCCTCTCTCGATTTTGTACTTAGAAAAAATCCAAGAATTTTTTTTTTTTTTTCCGTTTTTTTTCTAAGTGTCTGATCGAGAGAAGGTAAAAAGAGGTGATTTTTAGCCTCTCTCGATTTTGTACTTAGAAAAAATCCAAAAAAAATTTTTTTTTCAGTTTTTTTTCTAAGTGTCTGATCGAGAGAAGGTAAAATGAGGTGATTTTTAGCCTCTCTCGATTTTGTACTTAGAAAAAATCCAAGAAATTTTTTTTTTTTTTTCCGTTTTTTTTCTAAGTGTCTGATCGAGAGAAGGTAAAATGAGGTGATTTTTAGCCTCTCTCGATTTTGTACTTAGAAAAAATCCCAAAATTTTTATTTTTTTTTCAGTTTTTTTTCTAAGTGTCTGATCGAGAGAAGGTACAATGAGGTGATTTTTAGCCTCTCTCGATTTTGTACTAAGAAAAAATCCAAGAATTTTTTTTTTTTTTTCCGATTTTTTTCTAAGTGTCTGATCGAGAGAAGGTAAAAAGAGGTGATTTTTAGCCTCTCTCGATTTTGTACTTAGAAAAAATCCAATTTTTTTTTTTTTTTTTTCCGTTTTTTTTCTAAGTGTCTGATCGAGACCAGGTAAAATGAGGTGATTTTTAGCCTCTCTCGATTTTGTACTTAGAAAAAATCCAATTTTTTATTTTTTTTTCCGTTTTTTTTCTAAGTGTCTGATCGAGAGAAGGTAAAAAGAGGTGATTTTTAGCCTCTCTCGATTTTGTACTTAGAAAAAATCCACATTTTTTTTTTTTTTTTCAGTTTTTTTTCTAAGTGTCTGATCGAGAGAAGGTAAAATGAGGTGATTTTTAGCCTCTCTCGATTTTGTACTTAGAAAAAATCCAATTTTTTTTTTTTTTTTTTCCGTTTTTTTTCTAAGTGTCTGATCGAGAGAAGGTAAAAAGAGGTGATTTTTAGCCTCTCTCGATTTTGTACTTAGAAAAAATCCAAAATTTTTTTTTTTTTTCAGTTTTTTTTTTTAGTGTCTGATCGAGAGAAGGTAAAATGAGGTGATTTTTAGCCTCTCTCGATTTTGTACTTAGAAAAAATCCAAAATTTTTTATTTTTTTTAAAGTTTTTTTTCTAAGTGTCTGATCGAGAGAAGGTAAAAAGAGGTGATTTTTAGCCTCTCTCGATTTTGTACTTAGAAAAAATCCAATTTTTTTTTTTTTTTTTTCCGTTTTTTTCTAAGTGTCTGATCGAGAGAAGGTAAAAAGAGGTGATTTTTAGCCTCTCTCGATTTTGTACTTAGAAAAAATCCAAAATTTTTAATTTTTTTTCCCGTTTTTTTTCTAAGTGTCTGATCGAGAGAAGGTAAAAAGAGGTGATTTTTAGCCTCTCTCGATTTGGTACTTAGAAAAAATCCAATTTTTTTTTTTTTTCCCGTTTTTTTTCTAAGTGTCTGATCGAGAGAAGGTAAAATGAGGTGATTTTTAGCCTCTCTCGATTTTGTACTTAGAAAAAATCCAAAAAAAATTTTTTTTTTCCAGTTTTTTTTCTAAGTGTCTGATCGAGAGAAGGTAAAATGAGGGTGATTTTTAGCCTATCTCGATTTTGTACTTAGAAAAAATCCAAGAATTTTTTTTTTTTTTCCCGTTTTTTTTCTAAGTGTCTGATCGAGAGAAGGTAAAAAGAGGTGATTTTTAGCCTCTCTCGATTTTGTACTTAGAAAAAATCCCAAAATTTTTATTTTTTTTTCAGTTTTTTTTCTAAGTGTCTGATCGAGAGAAGGTAAAATGAGGTGATTTTTAGCCTCTCTCGATTTTGTACTTAGAAAAAATCCAAGAATTTTTTTCCGTTTTTTTTTCTAAGTGTCTGATCGAGAGAAGGTAAAAAGAGGTGATTTTTAGCCTCTCTCGATTTTGTACTTAGAAAAAATCCAAATTTTTTTTTTTTTTTTCCGTTTTTTTTCTAAGTGTCTGATCGAGAGAAGGTAAAATGAGGTGATTTTTAGCCTCTCTCAATTTTGTACTTAGAAAAAATCAAATAATTTTTTTTTTTTTTTCCGTTTTTTTTCTAAGTGTCTGATCGAGAGAAGGTAAAAAGAGGTGATTTTTAGCCTCTCTCGATTTTGTACTAGGAAAAAATCCAAATTTTTTTATTTTTTTTCCCGTTTTTTTTCTAAGTGTCTGATCGAGAGAAGGTAAAAAGAGGTGATTTTTAGCCTCTCTCGATTTTGTACTTAGAAAAAATCCAAGAATTTTTTTTTTTTTTTCCGTTTTTTTTCTAAGTGTCTGATCGAGAGAAGGTAAAAAGAGGTGATTTTTAGCCTCTCTCGATTTTGTACTAAGAAAAAATCCAAAAAATTTTTTTTTTTCAGTTTTTTTTCTAAGTGTCTGATCGAGAGAAGGTAAAATGAGGTGATTTTTAGCCTCTCTCGATTTTGTACTTAGAAAAAATCCAAGAAATTTTTTTTTTTTTTCCGTTTTTTTTTCTAAGTGTCTGATCGAGAGAAGGTAAAATGAGGTGATTTTTAGCCTCTCTCGATTTTGTACTTAGAAAAAATCCAAATTTTTTTTTTTTTTTTCAGTTTTTTTTCTAAGTGTCTGATCGAGAGAAGGTAAAATGAGGTGATTTTTAGCCTCTCTCGATTTTGTACTTAGAAAAAATCCAAATTTTTTTTTTTTTTTTCCGTTTTTTTTCTAAGTGTCTGATCGAGAGAAGGTAAAAAGAGGTGATTTTTAGCCTCTCTCGATTTTGTACTTAGAAAAAATCCAAAATTTTTTTTTTTTTTCAGTTTTTTTTTTTAGTGTCTGATCGAGAGAAGGTAAAATGAGGTGATTTTTAGCCTCTCTCGATTTTGTACTTAGAAAAAATCCAAAATTTTTTATTTTTTTTAAAGTTTTTTTTCTAAGTGTCTGATCGAGAGAAGGTAAAAAGAGGTGATTTTTAGCCTCTCTCGATTTTGTACTTAGAAAAAATCCAATTTTTATTTTTTTTTTTCCGTTTTTTTTCTAAGTGTCTGATCGAGAGAAGGTAAAAAGAGGTGATTTTTAGCCTCTCTCGATTTTGTACTTAGAAAAAATCCAATTTTTTTTTTTTTTTCAGTTTTTTTTCTAAGTGTCTGATCGAGAGAAGGTAAAATGAGGTGATTTTTAGCCTCTCTCGATTTTGTACTTAGAAAAAAATCCAAATTTTTTTATTTTTTTTCAGTTTTTTTTCTAAGTGTCTGATCGAGAGAAGGTAAAAAGAGGTGATTTTTAGCCTCTCTCGATTTTGTACTTAGAAAAAATCCAAATTTTTTTTTTTTTTTTCCGTTTTTTTTCTAAGTGTCTGATCGAGAGAAGGTAAAATGAGGTGATTTTTAGCCTCTCTCAATTTTGTACTTAGAAAAAATCAAATAATTTTTTTTTTTTTTTCCGTTTTTTTTCTAAGTGTCTGATCGAGAGAAGGTAAAAAGAGGTGATTTTTAGCCTCTCTCGATTTTGTACTAGGAAAAAATCCAAATTTTTTTATTTTTTTTCCCGTTTTTTTTCTAAGTGTCTGATCGAGAGAAGGTAAAAAGAGGTGATTTTTAGCCTCTCTCGATTTTGTACTTAGAAAAAATCCAAGAATTTTTTTTTTTTTTTCCGTTTTTTTTCTAAGTGTCTGATCGAGAGAAGGTAAAAAGAGGTGATTTTTAGCCTCTCTCGATTTTGTACTAAGAAAAAATCCAAAAAATTTTTTTTTTTCAGTTTTTTTTCTAAGTGTCTGATCGAGAGAAGGTAAAATGAGGTGATTTTTAGCCTCTCTCGATTTTGTACTTAGAAAAAATCCAAGAAATTTTTTTTTTTTTTCCGTTTTTTTTTCTAAGTGTCTGATCGAGAGAAGGTAAAATGAGGTGATTTTTAGCCTCTCTCGATTTTGTACTTAGAAAAAATCCAAATTTTTTTTTTTTTTTTCAGTTTTTTTTCTAAGTGTCTGATCGAGAGAAGGTAAAATGAGGTGATTTTTAGCCTCTCTCGATTTTGTACTTAGAAAAAATCCAAATTTTTTTTTTTTTTTTCCGTTTTTTTTCTAAGTGTCTGATCGAGAGAAGGTAAAAAGAGGTGATTTTTAGCCTCTCTCGATTTTGTACTTAGAAAAAATCCAAAAAAAATTTTTTTTTCAGTTTTTTTTCTAAGTGTCTGATCGAGAGAAGGTAAAATGAGGTGATTTTTAGCCTCTCTCGATTTTGTACTTAGAAAAAATCCAAGAAATTTTTTTTTTTTTTTCCGTTTTTTTTCTAAGTGTCTGATCGAGAGAAGGTAAAATGAGGTGATTTTTAGCCTCTCTCGATTTTGTACTTAGAAAAAATCCCAAAATTTTTATTTTTTTTTCAGTTTTTTTTCTAAGTGTCTGATCGAGAGAAGGTACAATGAGGTGATTTTTAGCCTCTCTCGATTTTGTACTAAGAAAAAATCCAAGAATTTTTTTTTTTTTTTCCGATTTTTTTCTAAGTGTCTGATCGAGAGAAGGTAAAAAGAGGTGATTTTTAGCCTCTCTCGATTTTGTACTTAGAAAAAATCCAATTTTTTTTTTTTTTTTTTCCGTTTTTTTTCTAAGTGTCTGATCGAGACCAGGTAAAATGAGGTGATTTTTAGCCTCTCTCGATTTTGTACTTAGAAAAAATCCAATTTTTTATTTTTTTTTCCCGTTTTTTTTCTAAGTGTCTGATCGAGAGAAGGTAAAAAGAGGTGATTTTTAGCCTCTCTCGATTTTGTACTTAGAAAAAATCCACATTTTTTTTTTTTTTTTCAGTTTTTTTTCTAAGTGTCTGATCGAGAGAAGGTAAAATGAGGTGATTTTTAGCCTCTCTCGATTTTGTACTTAGAAAAAATCCAATTTTTTTTTTTTTTTTTCCGTTTTTTTTCTAAGTGTCTGATCGAGAGAAGGTAAAAAGAGGTGATTTTTAGCCTCTCTCGATTTTGTACTTAGAAAAAATCCAAAATTTTTTTTTTTTTTCAGTTTTTTTTTTTAGTGTCTGATCGAGAGAAGGTAAAATGAGGTGATTTTTAGCCTCTCTCGATTTTGTACTTAGAAAAAATCCAAAATTTTTTATTTTTTTTAAAGTTTTTTTTCTAAGTGTCTGATCGAGAGAAGGTAAAAAGAGGTGATTTTTAGCCTCTCTCGATTTTGTACTTAGAAAAAATCCAATTTTTTTTTTTTTTTTTTCCGTTTTTTTCTAAGTGTCTGATCGAGAGAAGGTAAAAAGAGGTGATTTTTAGCCTCTCTCGATTTTGTACTTAGAAAAAATCCAAAATTTTTAATTTTTTTTCCCGTTTTTTTTCTAAGTGTCTGATCGAGAGAAGGTAAAAAGAGGTGATTTTTAGCCTCTCTCGATTTGGTACTTAGAAAAAATCCAATTTTTTTTTTTTTTTCCCGTTTTTTTTCTAAGTGTCTGATCGAGAGAAGGTAAAATGAGGTGATTTTTAGCCTCTCTCGATTTTGTACTTAGAAAAAATCCAAAAAAAATTTTTTTTTCCAGTTTTTTTTCTAAGTGTCTGATCGAGAGAAGGTAAAATGAGGTGATTTTTAGCCTATCTCGATTTTGTACTTAGAAAAAATCCAAGAATTTTTTTTTTTTTTCCCGTTTTTTTTCTAAGTGTCTGATCGAGAGAAGGTAAAAAGAGGTGATTTTTAGCCTCTCTCGATTTTGTAGTTAGAAAAAATCCCAAAATTTTTATTTTTTTTTCAGTTTTTTTTCTAAGTGTCTGATCGAGAGAAGGTAAAATGAGGTGATTTTTAGCCTCTCTCGATTTTGTACTTAGAAAAAATCCAAGAATTTTTTTCCGTTTTTTTTCTAAGTGTCTGATCGAGAGAAGGTAAAAAGAGGTGATTTTTAGCCTCTCTCGATTTTGTACTTAGAAAAAATCCAAATTTTTTTTTTTTTTTTCCGTTTTTTTTCTAAGTGTCTGATCGAGAGAAGGTAAAATGAGGTGATTTTTAGCCTCTCTCAATTTTGTACTTAGAAAAAATCAAATAATTTTTTTTTTTTTTTCCGTTTTTTTTCTAAGTGTCTGATCGAGAGAAGGTAAAAAGAGGTGATTTTTAGCCTCTCTCGATTTTGTACTAGGAAAAAATCCAAATTTTTTTATTTTTTTTCCCGTTTTTTTTCTAAGTGTCTGATCGAGAGAAGGTAAAAAGAGGTGATTTTTAGCCTCTCTCGATTTTGTACTTAGAAAAAATCCAAGAATTTTTTTTTTTTTTTCCGTTTTTTTTCTAAGTGTCTGATCGAGAGAAGGTAAAAAGAGGTGATTTTTAGCCTCTCTCGATTTTGTACTAAGAAAAAATCCAAAAAATTTTTTTTTTTCAGTTTTTTTTCTAAGTGTCTGATCGAGAGAAGGTAAAATGAGGTGATTTTTAGCCTCTCTCGATTTTGTACTTAGAAAAAATCCAAGAAATTTTTTTTTTTTTTCCGTTTTTTTTTTCTAAGTGTCTGATCGAGAGAAGGTAAAATGAGGTGATTTTTAGCCTCTCTCGATTTTGTACTTAGAAAAAATCCAAATTTTTTTTTTTTTTTTCAGTTTTTTTTCTAAGTGTCTGATCGAGAGAAGGTAAAATGAGGTGATTTTTAGCCTCTCTCGATTTTGTACTTAGAAAAAATCCAAATTTTTTTTTTTTTTTTCCGTTTTTTTTTCTAAGTGTCTGATCGAGAGAAGGTAAAAAGAGGTGATTTTTAGCCTCTCTCGATTTTGTACTTAGAAAAAATCCAAAATTTTTTTTTTTTTTTCAGTTTTTTTTTTTAGTGTCTGATCGAGAGAAGGTAAAATGAGGTGATTTTTAGCCTCTCTCGATTTTGTACTTAGAAAAAATCCAAAATTTTTTATTTTTTTTAAAGTTTTTTTTCTAAGTGTCTGATCGAGAGAAGGTAAAAAGAGGTGATTTTTAGCCTCTCTCGATTTTGTACTTAGAAAAAATCCAATTTTTATTTTTTTTTTTCCGTTTTTTTCTAAGTGTCTGATCGAGAGAAGGTAAAAAGAGGTGATTTTTAGCCTCTCTCGATTTTGTACTTAGAAAAAATCCAATTTTTTTTTTTTTTTCAGTTTTTTTTCTAAGTGTCTGATCGAGAGAAGGTAAAATGAGGTGATTTTTAGCCTCTCTCGATTTTGTACTTAGAAAAAAATCCAATTTTTTTATTTTTTTTCAGTTTTTTTTCTAAGTGTCTGATCGAGAGAAGGTAAAAAGAGGTGATTTTTAGCCTCTCTCGATTTTGTACTTAGAAAAAATCCAAATTTTTTTTTTTTTTTTCCGTTTTTTTTCTAAGTGTCTGATCGAGAGAAGGTAAAATGAGGTGATTTTTAGCCTCTCTCAATTTTGTACTTAGAAAAAATCAAATAATTTTTTTTTTTTTTCCGTTTTTTTTCTAAGTGTCTGATCGAGAGAAGGTAAAAAGAGGTGATTTTTAGCCTCTCTCGATTTTGTACTAGGAAAAAATCCAAATTTTTTTATTTTTTTTCCCGTTTTTTTTCTAAGTGTCTGATCGAGAGAAGGTAAAAAGAGGTGATTTTTAGCCTCTCTCGATTTTGTACTTAGAAAAAATCCAAGAATTTTTTTTTTTTTTTCCGTTTTTTTTCTAAGTGTCTGATCGAGAGAAGGTAAAAAGAGGTGATTTTTAGCCTCTCTCGATTTTGTACTAAGAAAAAATCCAAAAAATTTTTTTTTTTCAGTTTTTTTTCTAAGTGTCTGATCGAGAGAAGGTAAAATGAGGTGATTTTTAGCCTCTCTCGATTTTGTACTTAGAAAAAATCCAAGAAATTTTTTTTTTTTTTCCGTTTTTTTTTCTAAGTGTCTGATCGAGAGAAGGTAAAATGAGGTGATTTTTAGCCTCTCTCGATTTTGTACTTAGAAAAAATCCAAATTTTTTTTTTTTTTTTCAGTTTTTTTTCTAAGTGTCTGATCGAGAGAAGGTAAAATGAGGTGATTTTTAGCCTCTCTCGATTTTGTACTTAGAAAAAATCCAAATTTTTTTTTTTTTTTTCCGTTTTTTTTCTAAGTGTCTGATCGAGAGAAGGTAAAAAGAGGTGATTTTTAGCCTCTCTCGATTTTGTACTTAGAAAAAATCCAAAATTTTTTTTTTTTTTCAGTTTTTTTTTTTAGTGTCTGATCGAGAGAAGGTAAAATGAGGTGATTTTTAGCCTCTCTCGATTTTGTACTTAGAAAAAATCCAAAATTTTTTATTTTTTTTAAAGTTTTTTTTCTAAGTGTCTGATCGAGAGAAGGTAAAAAGAGGTGATTTTTAGCCTCTCTCGATTTTGTACTTAGAAAAAATCCAATTTTTATTTTTTTTTTTCGTTTTTTTCTAAGTGTCTGATCGAGAGAAGGTAAAAAGAGGTGATTTTTAGCCTCTCTCGATTTTGTACTTAGAAAAAATCCAATTTTTTTTTTTTTTTCAGTTTTTTTTCTAAGTGTCTGATCGAGAGAAGGTAAAATGAGGTGATTTTTAGCCTCTCTCGATTTTGTACTTAGAAAAAAATCCAAATTTTTTTATTTTTTTTCAGTTTTTTTTCTAAGTGTCTGATCGAGAGAAGGTAAAAAGAGGTGATTTTTAGCCTCTCTCGATTTTGTACTTAGAAAAAATCCAAAATTTTTTATTTTTTTTCCCGTTTTTTTTCTAAGTGTCTGATCGAGAGAAGGTAAAAAGAGGTGATTTTTAGCCTCTCTCGATTTTGTACTTAGAAAAAATCCAAAAAAAATTTTTTTTTCAGTTTTTTTTCTAAGTGTCTGATCGAGAGAAGGTAAAATGAGGTGATTTTTAGCCTCTCTCGATTTTGTACTTAGAAAAAATCCAAGAATTTTTTTTTTTTTTTCCGTTTTTTTTCTAAGTGTCTGATCGAGAGAAGGTAAAATGAGGTGATTTTTAGCCTATCTCGATTTTGTACTTAGAAAAAATCCAATAATTTTTTTTTTTTTTCCCGTTTTTTTTCTAAGTGTCTGATCGAGAGAAGGTAAAAAGAGGTGATTTTTAGCCTCTCTCGATTTTGTACTTAGAAAAAATCCCAAAATTTTTATTTTTTTTTCAGTTTTTTTTCTAAGTGTCTGATCGAGAGAAGGTAAAATGAGGTGATTTTTAGCCTCTCTCGATTTTGTACTTAGAAAAAATCCAAGAATTTTTTTATTTTTTTCCGTTTTTTTTCTAAGTGTCTGATCAAGAGAAGGTAAAAAGAGGTGATTTTTAGCCTCTCTCGATTTTGTACTTAGAAAAAATCCAAATTTTTTTTTTTTTTTCCGTTTTTTTTCTAAGTATCTGATCGAGAGAAGGTAAAATGAGGTGATTTTTAGCCTCTCTCAATTTTGTACTTAGAAAAAATCAAAGAATTTTTTTTTTTTTTTCCGTTTTTTTTCTAAGTGTCTGATCGAGAGAAGGTAAAATGAGGTGATTTTTAGCCTCTCTCGATTTTGTACTTAGAAAAAATCCCAAAATTTGTAATTTTTTTTCAGTTTTTTTTCTAAGTGTCTGATCGAGAGAAGGTAAAATGAGGTGATTTTTAGCCTCTCTCGATTTTGTACTTAGAAAAAATCCAAGAATTTTTTTTTTTTTTTCCGATTTTTTTCTAAGTGTCTGATCGAGAGAAGGTAAAAAGAGGTCATTTTTAGCCTCTCTCGATTTTGTACTTAGAAAAAATCCAAGAATTTTTTTTTTATCGTTTTTTTTCTAAGTGTCTGATCGAGAGAAGGTAAAAAGAGGTGATTTTTAGCCTCTCTCGATTTGGTACTTAGAAAAAATCCTATAATTTTTTTTTCCCGTTTTTTTTCTAAGTGTCTGATCGAGAGAAGGTAAAATGAGGTGATTTTTAGCCTCTCTCGATTTTGTACTTAGAAAAAATCCAAGAATTTTTTTATTTTTTTCCGTTTTTTTTCTAAGTGTCTGATCGAGAGAAGGTAAAAAGAGGTGATTTTTAGCCTCTCTCGATTTTGTACTTAGAAAAAATCCAAATTTTTTTTTTTTTTTCCGTTTTTTTTCTAAGTGTCTGATCGAGAGAAGGTAAAATGAGGTGATTTTTAGCCTCTCTCAATTTTGTACTTAGAAAAAATCAAAGAATTTTTTTTTTTTTTCCGTTTTTTTTCTAAGTGTCTGATCGAGAGAAGGTAAAAAGAGGTGATTTTTAGCCTCTCTCGATTTTGTACTTAGAAAAAATCCAAAATTTTTTATTTTTTTTCCCGTTTTTTTTCTAAGTGTCTGATCGAGAGAAGGTAAAAAGAGGTGATTTTTAGCCTCTCTCGATTTTGTACTTAGAAAAAATCCAAGAATTTTTTTTTTTTTCCGTTTTTTTTCTAAGTGTCTGATCGAGAGAAGGTAAAATGAGGTGATTTTTAGCCTCTCTCGATTTTGTACTTAGAAAAAATCCCAAAATTTTTATTTTTTTTTCAGTTTTTTTTCTAAGTGTCTGATCGAGAGAAGGTACAATGAGGTGATTTTTAGCCTCTCTCGATTTTGTACTTAGAAAAAATCCAAGAATTTTTTTTTTTTTTTCCGATTTTTTTCTAAGTGTCTGATCGAGAGAAGGTAAAAAGAGGTGATTTTTAGCCTCTCTCGATTTTGTACTTAGAAAAAATCCAATATTTTTTTTTTTTTTTCCGTTTTTTTTCTAAGTGTCTGATCGAGACCAGGTAAAATGAGGTGATTTTTAGCCTCTCTCGATTTTGTACTTAGAAAAAATCCAATTTTTTATTTTTTTTTCCCGTTTTTTTTCTAAGTGTCTGATCGAGAGAAGGTAAAAAGAGGTGATTTTTAGCCTCTCTCGATTTTGTACTTAGAAAAAATCCAATTTTTTTTTTTTTTTTTCAGTTTTTTTTCTAAGTGTCTGATCGAGAGAAGGTAAAATGAGGTGATTTTTAGCCTCTCTCGATTTTGTACTTAGAAAAAATCCAAATTTTTTTTTTTTTTTTCCGTTTTTTTTCTAAGTGTCTGATCGAGAGAAGGTAAAAAGAGGTGATTTTTAGCCTCTCTCGATTTTGTACTTAGAAAAAATCCAAAAATTTTTTTTTTTTTCAGTTTTTTTTTTTAGTGTCTGATCGAGAGAAGGTAAAATGAGGTGATTTTTAGCCTCTCTCGATTTTGTACTTAGAAAAAATCCAAAATTTTTTATTTTTTTTTAAGTTTTTTTTCTAAGTGTCTGATCGAGAGAAGGTAAAAAGAGGTGATTTTTAGCCTCTCTCGATTTTGTACTTAGAAAAAATCCAATTTTTATTTTTTTTTTTCCGTTTTTTTCTAAGTGTCTGATCGAGAGAAGGTAAAAAGAGGTGATTTTTAGCCTCCCTCGATTTTGTACTTAGAAAAAATCCAATTTTTTTTTTTTTTTTTCAGTTTTTTTTCTAAGTGTCTGATCGAGAGAAGGTAAAATGAGGTGATTTTTAGCCTCTCTCGATTTTGTACTTAGAAAAAAATCCAAAATTTTTTATTTTTTTTCAGTTTTTTTTCTAAGTGTCTGATCGAGAGAAGGTAAAAAGAGGTGATTTTTAGCCTCTCTCGATTTTGTACTTAGAAAAAATCCAAAATTTTTTATTTTTTTTCCCGTTTTTTTTCTAAGTGTCTGATCGAGAGAAGGTAAAAAGAGGTGATTTTTAGCCTCTCTCGATTTTGTACTTAGAAAAAATCCAAAAAAAATTTTTTTTTCAGTTTTTTTTCTAAGTGTCTGATCGAGAGAAGGTAAAATGAGGTGATTTTTAGCCTCTCTCGATTTTGTACTTAGAAAAAATCCAAGAATTTTTTTTTTTTTTTCCGTTTTTTTTCTAAGTGTCTGATCGAGAGAAGGTAAAATGAGGTGATTTTTAGCCTATCTCGATTTTGTACTTAGAAAAAATCCAATAATTTTTTTTTTTTTTTCCCGTTTTTTTTCTAAGTGTCTGATCGAGAGAAGGTAAAAAGAGGTGATTTTTAGCCTCTCTCGATTTTGTACTTAGAAAAAATCCCAAAATTTTTATTTTTTTTTCAGTTTTTTTTCTAAGTGTCTGATCGAGAGAAGGTAAAATGAGGTGATTTTTAGCCTCTCTCGATTTTGTACTTAGAAAAAATCCAAGAATTTTTTTATTTTTTTCCGTTTTTTTTCTAAGTGTCTGATCAAGAGAAGGTAAAAAGAGGTGATTTTTAGCCTCTCTTGATTTTGTACTTAGAAAAAATCCAAATTTTTTTTTTTTTTTCCGTTTTTTTTCTAAGTATCTGATCGAGAGAAGGTAAAATGAGGTGATTTTTAGCCTCTCTCAATTTTGTACTTAGAAAAAATCAAAGATTTTTTTTTTTTTTTTCCGTTTTTTTTCTAAGTGTCTGATCGAGAGAAGGTAAAATGAGGTGATTTTTAGCCTCTCTCGATTTTGTACTTAGAAAAAATCCCAAAATTTGTAATTTTTTTTCAGTTTTTTTTCTAAGTGTCTGATCGAGAGAAGGTAAAATGAGGTGATTTTTAGCCTCTCTCGATTTTGTACTTAGAAAAAATCCAAGAATTTTTTTTTTTTTTTCCGATTTTTTTCTAAGTGTCTGATCGAGAGAAGGTAAAAAGAGGTCATTTTTAGCCTCTCTCGATTTTGTACTTAGAAAAAATCCAAGAATTTTTTTTTTATCGTTTTTTTTCTAAGTGTCTGATCGAGAGAAGGTAAAAAGAGGTGATTTTTAGCCTCTCTCGATTTGGTACTTAGAAAAAATCCTATAATTTTTTTTTCCCGTTTTTTTTCTAAGTGTCTGATCGAGAGAAGGTAAAATGAGGTGATTTTTAGCCTCTCTCGATTTTGTACTTAGAAAAAATCCAAGAATTTTTTTATTTTTTTCCGTTTTTTTTCTAAGTGTCTGATCGAGAGAAGGTAAAAAGAGGTGATTTTTAGCCTCTCTCGATTTTGTACTTAGAAAAAATCCAAATTTTTTTTTTTTTTTCCGTTTTTTTTCTAAGTGTCTGATCGAGAGAAGGTAAAAAGAGGTGATTTTTAGCCTCTCTCGATTTTGTACTAAGAAAAAATCCAAAAAAATTTTTTTTTTCAGGTTTTTTTCTAAGTGTCTGATCGAGAGAAGGTAAAATGAGGTGATTTTTAGCCTCTCTCGATTTTGTACTTAGAAAAAATCCAAGAAATTTTTTTTTTTTTTCCGTTTTTTTTTCTAAGTGTCTGATCGAGAGAAGGTAAAATGAGGTGATTTTTAGCCTCTCTCGATTTTGTACTTAGAAAAAATCCCAAAATTTTTATTTTTTTTTCAGTTTTTTTTCTAAGTGTCTGATCGAGAGAAGGTACAATGAGGTGATTTTTAGCCTCTCTCGATTTTGTACTTAGAAAAAATCCAAGAATTTTTTTTTTTTTTTCCGATTTTTTTCTAAGTGTCTGATCGAGAGAAGGTAAAAAGAGGTGATTTTTAGCCTCTCTCGATTTTGTACTTAGAAAAAATCCAATATTTTTTTTTTTTTTTCCGTTTTTTTTCTAAGTGTCTGATCGAGACCAGGTAAAATGAGGTGATTTTTAGCCTCTCTCGATTTTGTACTTAAAAAAAATCAAATTTTTTATTTTTTTTTCCCGTTTTTTTTCTAAGTGTCTGATCGAGAGAAGGTAAAAAGAGGTGATTTTTAGCCTCTCTCGATTTTGTACTTAGAAAAAATCCAATTTTTTTTTTTTTTTTTCAGTTTTTTTTCTAAGTGTCTGATCGAGAGAAGGTAAAATGAGGTGATTTTTAGCCTCTCTCGATTTTGTACTTAGAAAAAATCCAAATTTTTTTTTTTTTTTTCCGTTTTTTTTCTAAGTGTCTGATCGAGAGAAGGTAAAAAGAGGTGATTTTTAGCCTCTCTCGATTTTGTACTTAGAAAAAATCCAAAAATTTTTTTTTTTTTCAGTTTTTTTTTTTAGTGTCTGATCGAGAGAAGGTAAAATGAGGTGATTTTTAGCCTCTCTCGATTTTGTACTTAGAAAAAATCCAAAATTTTTTATTTTTTTTAAAGTTTTTTTTCTAAGTGTCTGATCGAGAGAAGGTAAAAAGAGGTGATTTTTAGCCTCTCTCGATTTTGTACTTAGAAAAAATCCAATTTTTATTTTTTTTTTTCCGTTTTTTTCTAAGTGTCTGATCGAGAGAAGGTAAAAAGAGGTGATTTTTAGCCTCCCTCGATTTTGTACTTAGAAAAAATCCAATTTTTTTTTTTTTTTTTCAGTTTTTTTTCTAAGTGTCTGATCGAGAGAAGGTAAAATGAGGTGATTTTTAGCCTCTCTCGATTTTGTACTTAGAAAAAAATCCAAAATTTTTTATTTTTTTTCAGTTTTTTTTCTAAGTGTCTGAACGAGAGAAGGTAAAAAGAGGTGATTTTTAGCCTCTCTCGATTTTGTACTTAGAAAAAATCCAAAATTTTTTATTTTTTTTCCCGTTTTTTTTCTAAGTGTCTGATCGAGAGAAGGTAAAAAGAGGTGATTTTTAGCCTCTCTCGATTTTGTACTTAGAAAAAATCCAAAAAAATTTTTTTTTTCAGTTTTTTTTCTAAGTGTCTGATCGAGAGAAGGTAAAATGAGGTGATTTTTAGCCTCTCTCGATTTTGTACTTAGAAAAAATCCAAGAATTTTTTTTTTTTTTTCCGTTTTTTTTCTAAGTGTCTGATCGAGAGAAGGTAAAATGAGGTGATTTTTAGCCTATCTCGATTTTGTACTTAGAAAAAATCCAATAATTTTTTTTTTTTTTTCCCGTTTTTTTTCTAAGTGTCTGATCGAGAGAAGGTAAAAAGAGGTGATTTTTAGCCTCTCTCGATTTTGTACTTAGAAAAAATCCAAGAATTTTTTTATTTTTTTCCGTTTTTTTTCTAAGTGTCTGATCAAGAGAAGGTAAAAAGAGGTGATTTTTAGCCTCTCTCGATTTTGTACTTAGAAAAAATCCAAATTTTTTTTATTTTTTTTTCCGTTTTTTTTCTAAGTGTCTGATCGAGAGAAGGTAAAATGAGGTGATTTTTAGCCTCTCTCGATTTTGTACTTAGAAAAAATCCAAGAATTTTTTTATTTTTTTCCGTTTTTTTTCTAAGTGTCTGATCAAGAGAAGGTAAAAAGAGGTGATTTTTAGCCTCTCTCGATTTTGTACTTAGAAAAAATCCAAATGTTTTTTTTTTTTTCCGTTTTTTTTCTAAGTATCTGATCGAGAGAAGGTAAAATGAGGTGATTTTTAGCCTCTCTCAATTTTGTACTTAGAAAAAATCAAATAATTTTTTTTTTTTTTTCCGTTTTTTTTCTAAGTGTCTGATCGAGAGAAGGTAAAATGAGGTGATTTTTAGCCTCTCTCGATTTTGTACTTAGAAAAAATCCCAAAATTTGTAATTTTTTTTCAGTTTTTTTTCTAAGTGTCTGATCGAGAGAAGGTAAAATGAGGTGATTTTTAGCCTCTCTCGATTTTGTACTTAGAAAAAATCCAAGAATTTTTTTTTTTTTTTCCGATTTTTTTCTAAGTGTCTGATCGAGAGAAGGTAAAAAGAGGTCATTTTTAGCCTCTCTCGATTTTGTACTTAGAAAAAATCCAAGAATTTTTTTTTTATCGTTTTTTTTCTAAGTGTCTGATCGAGAGAAGGTAAAAAGAGGTGATTTTTAGCCTCTCTCGATTTGGTACTTAGAAAAAATCCTATAATTTTTTTTTCCCGTTTTTTTTCTAAGTGTCTGATCGAGAGAAGGTAAAATGAGGTGATTTTTAGCCTCTCTCGATTTTGTACTTAGAAAAAATCCAAGAATTTTTTTTATTTTTTTCCGTTTTTTTTCTAAGTGTCTGATCGAGAGAAGGTAAAAAGAGGTGATTTTTAGCCTCTCTCGATTTTGTACTTAGAAAAAATCCAAATTTTCTTTTTTTTTTCCGTTTTTTTTCTAAGTGTCTGATCGAGAGAAGGTAAAATGAGGTGATTTTTAGCCTCTCTCAATTTTGTACTTAGAAAAAATCAAAGAATTTTTTTTTTTTTTTCCGTTTTTTTTCTAAGTGTCTGATCGAGAGAAGGTAAAAAGAGGTGATTTTTAGCCTCTCTCGATTTTGTACTTAGAAAAAATCCAAAATTTTTTATTTTTTTTCCCGTTTTTTTTCTAAGTGTCTGATCGAGAGAAGGTAAAAAGAGGTGATTTTTAGCCTCTCTCGATTTTGTACTTAGAAAAAATCCAAGAATTTTTTTTTTTTTTCCGTTTTTTTTCTAAGTGTCTGATCGAGAGAAGGTAAAAAGAGGTGATTTTTAGCCTCTCTCGATTTTGTACTAAGAAAAAATCCAAAACAATTTTTTTTTTCAGTTTTTTTTCTAAGTGTCTGATCGAGAGAAGGTAAAATGAGGTGATTTTTAGCCTCTCTCGATTTTGTACTTAGAAAAAATCCAAGAAATTTTTTTTTTTTTTCCGTTTTTTTTTCTAAGTGTCTGATCGAGAGAAGGTAAAATGAGGTGATTTTTAGCCTCTCTCGATTTTGTACTTAGAAAAAATCCCAAAATTTTTATTTTTTTTTCAGTTTTTTTTCTAAGTGTCTGATCGAGAGAAGGTACAATGAGGTGATTTTTAGCCTCTCTCGATTTTGTACTTAGAAAAAATCCAAGAATTTTTTTTTTTTTTTCCGATTTTTTTCTAAGTGTCTGATCGAGAGAAGGTAAAAAGAGGTGATTTTTAGCCTCTCTCGATTTTGTACTTAGAAAAAATCCAATATTTTTTTTTTTTTTTTCCGTTTTTTTTCTAAGTGTCTGATCGAGACCAGGTAAAATGAGGTGATTTTTAGCCTCTCTCGATTTTGTACTTAGAAAAAATCCAATTTTTTATTTTTTTTTCCCGTTTTTTTTCTAAGTGTCTGATCGAGAGAAGGTAAAAAGAGGTGATTTTTAGCCTCTCTCGATTTTGTACTTAGAAAAAATCCAAATTTTTTTTTTTTTTTCAGTTTTTTTTCTAAGTGTCTGATCGAGAGAAGGTAAAATGAGGTGATTTTTAGCCTCTCTCGATTTTGTACTTAGAAAAAATCCAAATTTTTTTTTTTTTTTTCCGTTTTTTTTCTAAGTGTCTGATCGAGAGAAGGTAAAAAGAGGTGATTTTTAGCCTCTCTCGATTTTGTACTTAGAAAAAATCCAAAATTTTTTTTTTTTTTCAGTTTTTTTTTTTAGTGTCTGATCGAGAGAAGGTAAAATGAGGTGATTTTTAGCCTCTCTCGATTTTGTACTTAGAAAAAATCCAATTTTTATTTATTTTTTTCCGTTTTTTTCTAAGTGTCTGATCGAGAGAAGGTAAAAAGAGGTGATTTTTAGCCTCCCTCGATTTTGTACTTAGAAAAAATCCAATTTTTTTTTTTTTTTTTCAGTTTTTTTTCTAAGTGTCTGATCGAGAGAAGGTAAAATGAGGTGATTTTTAGCCTCTCTCGATTTTGTACTTAGAAAAAAATCCAAAATTTTTTATTTTTTTTCAGTTTTTTTTCTAAGTGTCTGATCGAGAGAAGGTAAAAAGAGGTGATTTTTAGCCTCTCTCAATTTTGTACTTAGAAAAAATCAAAGAATTTTTTTTTTTTTTCCGTTTTTTTTCTAAGTGTCTGATCGAGAGAAGGTAAAAAGAGGTGATTTTTAGCCTCTCTCGATTTTGTACTTAGAAAAAATCCAAAATTTTTTATTTTTTTTCCCGTTTTTTTTCTAAGTGTCTGATCGAGAGAAGGTAAAAAGAGGTGATTTTTAACCTCTCTCGATTTTGTACTTAGAAAAAATCCAAGAATTTTTTTTTTTTTCCGTTTTTTTTCTAAGTGTCTGATCGAGAGAAGGTAAAATGAGGTGATTTTTAGCCTCTCTCGATTTTGTACTTAGAAAAAATCCCAAAATTTTTATTTTTTTTTCAGTTTTTTTTCTAAGTGTCTGATCGAGAGAAGGTACAATGAGGTGATTTTTAGCCTCTCTCGATTTTGTACTTAGAAAAAATCCAAGAATTTTTTTTTTTTTTTCCGATTTTTTTCTAAGTGTCTGATCGAGAGAAGGTAAAAAGAGGTGATTTTTAGCCTCTCTCGATTTTGTACTTAGAAAAAATCCAATATTTTTTTTTTTTTTTTCCGTTTTTTTTCTAAGTGTCTGATCGAGACCAGGTAAAATGAGGTGATTTTTAGCCTCTCTCGATTTTGTACTTAGAAAAAATCCAATTTTTTATTTTTTTTTCCCGTTTTTTTTCTAAGTGTCTGATCGAGAGAAGGTAAAAAGAGGTGATTTTTAGCCTCTCTCGATTTTGTACTTAGAAAAAATCCAAATTTTTTTTTTTTTTTCAGTTTTTTTTCTAAGTGTCTGATCGAGAGAAGGTAAAATGAGGTGATTTTTAGCCTCTCTCGATTTTGTACTTAGAAAAAATCCAAATTTTTTTTTTTTTTTTCCGTTTTTTTTCTAAGTGTCTGATCGAGAGAAGGTAAAAAGAGGTGATTTTTAGCCTCTCTCGATTTTGTACTTAGAAAAAATCCAAATTTTTTTTTTTTTTTCAGTTTTTTTTTTTAGTGTCTGATCGAGAGAAGGTAAAATGAGGTGATTTTTAGCCTCTCTCGATTTTGTACTTAGAAAAAATCCAAAATTTTTTATTTTTTTTTAAGTTTTTTTTCTAAGTGTCTGATCGAGAGAAGGTAAAAAGAGGTGATTTTTAGCCTCTCTCGATTTTGTACTTAGAAAAAATCCAATTTTTATTTTTTTTTTTCCGTTTTTTTCTAAGTGTCTGATCGAGAGAAGGTAAAAAGAGGTGATTTTTAGCCTCCCTCGATTTTGTACTTAGAAAAAATCCAATTTTTTTTTTTTTTTTTCAGTTTTTTTTCTAAGTGTCTGATCGAGAGAAGGTAAAATGAGGTGATTTTTAGCCTCTCTCGATTTTGTACTTAGAAAAAAATCCAAAATTTTTTATTTTTTTTCAGTTTTTTTTCTAAGTGTCTGATCGAGAGAAGGTAAAAAGAGGTGATTTTTAGCCTCTCTCGATTTTGTACTTAGAAAAAATCCAAAATTTTTTATTTTTTTTCCCGTTTTTTTTCTAAGTGTCTGATCGAGAGAAGGTAAAAAGAGGTGATTTTTAGCCTCTCTCGATTTTGTACTTAGAAAAAATCCAAAAAAATTTTTTTTTTCAGTTTTTTTTCTAAGTGTCTGATCGAGAGAAGGTAAAATGAGGTGATTTTTAGCCTCTCTCGATTTTGTACTTAGAAAAAATCCAAGAATTTTTTTTTTTTTTTCCGTTTTTTTTCTAAGTGTCTGATCGAGAGAAGGTAAAATGAGGTGATTTTTAGCCTATCTCGATTTTGTACTTAGAAAAAATCCAATAATTTTTTTTTTTTTTTCCCGTTTTTTTTCTAAGTGTCTGATCGAGAGAAGGTAAAAAGAGGTGATTTTTAGCCTCTCTCGATTTTGTACTTAGAAAAAATCCCAAAATTTTTATTTTTTTTTCAGTTTTTTTTCTAAGTGTCTGATCGAGAGAAGGTAAAATGAGGTGATTTTTAGCCTCTCTCGATTTTGTACTTAGAAAAAATCCAAGAATTTTTTTATTTTTTTCCGTTTTTTTTCTAAGTGTCTGATCAAGAGAAGGTAAAAAGAGGTGATTTTTAGCCTCTCTTGATTTTGTACTTAGAAAAAATCCAAATTTTTTTTTTTTTTTCCGTTTTTTTTCTAAGTATCTGATCGAGAGAAGGTAAAATGAGGTGATTTTTAGCCTCTCTCAATTTTGTACTTAGAAAAAATCAAAGAATTTTTTATTTTTTTTCCGTTTTTTTTCTAAGTGTCTGATCGAGAGAAGGTAAAATGAGGTGATTTTTAGCCTCTCTCGATTTTGTACTTAGAAAAAATCCCAAAATTTGTAATTTTTTTTCAGTTTTTTTTCTAAGTGTCTGATCGAGAGAAGGTAAAATGAGGTGATTTTTAGCCTCTCTCGATTTTGTACTTAGAAAAAATCCAAGAATTTTTTTTTTTTTTTCCGATTTTTTTCTAAGTGTCTGATCGAGAGAAGGTAAAAAGAGGTCATTTTTAGCCTCTCTCGATTTTGTACTTAGAAAAAATCCAAGAATTTTTTTTTTATCGTTTTTTTTCTAAGTGTCTGATCGAGAGAAGGTAAAAAGAGGTGATTTTTAGCCTCTCTCGATTTGGTACTTAGAAAAAATCCTATAATTTTTTTTTCCCGTTTTTTTTCTAAGTGTCTGATCGAGAGAAGGTAAAATGAGGTGATTTTTAGCCTCTCTCGATTTTGTACTTAGAAAAAATCCAAGAATTTTTTTATTTTTTTCCGTTTTTTTTCTAAGTGTCTGATCGAGAGAAGGTAAAAAGAGGTGATTTTTAGCCTCTCTCGATTTTGTACTTAGAAAAAATCCAAATTTTTTTTTTTTTTTCCGTTTTTTTTCTAAGTGTCTGATCGAGAGAAGGTAAAATGAGGTGATTTTTAGCCTCTCTCAATTTTGTACTTAGAAAAAATCAAAGAATTTTTTTTTTTTTTTTTTTTTTCTAAGTGTCTGATCGAGAGAAGGTAAAAAGAGGTGATTTTTAGCCTCTCTCGATTTTGTACTTAGAAAAAATCCAAAATTTTTTATTTTTTTTCCCGTTTTTTTTCTAAGTGTCTGATCGAGAGAAGGTAAAAAGAGGTGATTTTTAGCCTCTCTCGATTTTGTACTTAGAAAAAATCCAAGAATTTTTTTTTTTTTTCCGTTTTTTTTCTAAGTGTCTGATCGAGAGAAGGTAAAAAGAGGTGATTTTTAGCCTCTCTCGATTTTGTACTAAGAAAAAATCCAAAAAAAATTTTTTTTTCAGGTTTTTTTCTAAGTGTCTGATCGAGAGAAGGTAAAATGAGGTGATTTTTAGCCTCTCTCGATTTTGTACTTAGAAAAAATCCAAGAAATTTTTTTTTTTTTTCCGTTTTTTTTTCTAAGTGTCTGATCGAGAGAAGGTAAAATGAGGTGATTTTTAGCCTCTCTCGATTTTGTACTTAGAAAAAATCCCAAAATTTTTATTTTTTTTTCAGTTTTTTTTCTAAGTGTCTGATCGAGAGAAGGTACAATGAGGTGATTTTTAGCCTCTCTCGATTTTGTACTTAGAAAAAATCCAAGAATTTTTTTTTTTTTTTCCGATTTTTTTCTAAGTGTCTGATCGAGAGAAGGTAAAAAGAGGTGATTTTTAGCCTCTCTCGATTTTGTACTTAGAAAAAATCCAATATTTTTTTTTTTTTTTCCGTTTTTTTTCTAAGTGTCTGATCGAGACCAGGTAAAATGAGGTGATTTTTAGCCTCTCTCGATTTTGTACTTAAAAAAAATCAAATTTTTTATTTTTTTTTCCCGTTTTTTTTCTGAGTGTCTGATCGAGAGAAGGTAAAAAGAGGTGATTTTTAGCCTCTCTCGATTTTGTACTTAGAAAAAATCCAAATTTTTTTTTTTTTTTTCAGTTTTTTTTCTAAGTGTCTGATCGAGAGAAGGTAAAATGAGGTGATTTTTAGCCTCTCTCGATTTTGTACTTAGAAAAAATCCAAATTTTTTTTTTTTTTTTCCGTTTTTTTTCTAAGTGTCTGATCGAGAGAAGGTAAAAAGAGGTGATTTTTAGCCTCTCTCGATTTTGTACTTAGAAAAAATCCAAAATTTTTTTTTTTTTTCAGTTTTTTTTTTTAGTGTCTGATCGAGAGAAGGTAAAATGAGGTGATTTTTAGCCTCTCTCGATTTTGTACTTAGAAAAAATCCAAAATTTTTTATTTTTTTTAAAGTTTTTTTTCTAAGTGTCTGATCGAGAGAAGGTAAAAAGAGGTGATTTTTAGCCTCTCTCGATTTTGTACTTAGAAAAAATCCAATTTTTATTTTTTTTTTTCCGTTTTTTTCTAAGTGTCTGATCGAGAGAAGGTAAAAAGAGGTGATTTTTAGCCTCCCTCGATTTTGTACTTAGAAAAAATCCAATTTTTTTTTTTTTTTTCAGTTTTTTTTCTAAGTGTCTGATCGAGAGAAGGTAAAATGAGGTGATTTTTAGCCTCTCTCGATTTTGTACTTAGAAAAAAATCCAAAATTTTTTATTTTTTTTCAGTTTTTTTTCTAAGTGTCTGATCGAGAGAAGGTAAAAAGAGGTGATTTTTAGCCTCTCTCGATTTTGTACTTAGAAAAAATCCAAAATTTTTTATTTTTTTTCCCGTTTTTTTTCTAAGTGTCTGATCGAGAGAAGGTAAAAAGAGGTGATTTTTAGCCTCTCTCGATTTTGTACTTAGAAAAAATCCAAAAAAATTTTTTTTTTCAGTTTTTTTTCTAAGTGTCTGATCGAGAGAAGGTAAAATGAGGTGATTTTTAGCCTCTCTCGATTTTGTACTTAGAAAAAATCCAAGAATTTTTTTTTTTTTTTCCGTTTTTTTTCTAAGTGTCTGATCGAGAGAAGGTAAAATGAGGTGATTTTTAGCCTATCTCGATTTTGTACTTAGAAAAAATCCAATAATTTTTTTTTTTTTTTCCCGTTTTTTTTCTAAGTGTCTGATCGAGAGAAGGTAAAAAGAGGTGATTTTTAGCCTCTCTCGATTTTGTACTTAGAAAAAATCCAAGAATTTTTTTATTTTTTTCCGTTTTTTTTCTAAGTGTCTGATCAAGAGAAGGTAAAAAGAGGTGATTTTTAGCCTCTCTCGATTTTGTACTTAGAAAAAATCCAAATTTTTTTTATTTTTTTTTCCGTTTTTTTTCTAAGTGTCTGATCGAGAGAAGGTAAAATGAGGTGATTTTTAGCCTCTCTCGATTTTGTACTTAGAAAAAATCCAAGAATTTTTTTATTTTTTTCCGTTTTTTTTCTAAGTGTCTGATCAAGAGAAGGTAAAAAGAGGTGATTTTTAGCCTCTCTCGATTTTGTACTTAGAAAAAATCCAAATGTTTTTTTTTTTTTCCGTTTTTTTTCTAAGTATCTGATCGAGAGAAGGTAAAATGAGGTGATTTTTAGCCTCTCTCAATTTTGTACTTAGAAAAAATCAAATAATTTTTTTTTTTTTTTCCGTTTTTTTTCTAAGTGTCTGATCGAGAGAAGGTAAAATGAGGTGATTTTTAGCCTCTCTCGATTTTGTACTTAGAAAAAATCCCAAAATTTGTAATTTTTTTTCAGTTTTTTTTCTAAGTGTCTGATCGAGAGAAGGTAAAATGAGGTGATTTTTAGCCTCTCTCGATTTTGTACTTAGAAAAAATCCAAGAATTTTTTTTTTTTTTTCCGATTTTTTTCTAAGTGTCTGATCGAGAGAAGGTAAAAAGAGGTCATTTTTAGCCTCTCTCGATTTTGTACTTAGAAAAAATCCAAGAATTTTTTTTTTATCGTTTTTTTTCTAAGTGTCTGATCGAGAGAAGGTAAAAAGAGGTGATTTTTAGCCTCTCTCGATTTGGTACTTAGAAAAAATCCTATAATTTTTTTTTCCCGTTTTTTTTCTAAGTGTCTGATCGAGAGAAGGTAAAATGAGGTGATTTTTAGCCTCTCTCGATTTTGTACTTAGAAAAAATCCAAGAATTTTTTTTATTTTTTTCCGTTTTTTTTCTAAGTGTCTGATCGAGAGAAGGTAAAAAGAGGTGATTTTTAGCCTCTCTCGATTTTGTACTTAGAAAAAATCCAAATTTTCTTTTTTTTTTCCGTTTTTTTTCTAAGTGTCTGATCGAGAGAAGGTAAAATGAGGTGATTTTTAGCCTCTCTCAATTTTGTACTTAGAAAAAATCAAAGAATTTTTTTTTTTTTTTCCGTTTTTTTTCTAAGTGTCTGATCGAGAGAAGGTAAAAAGAGGTGATTTTTAGCCTCTCTCGATTTTGTACTTAGAAAAAATCCAAAATTTTTTATTTTTTTTCCCGTTTTTTTTCTAAGTGTCTGATCGAGAGAAGGTAAAAAGAGGTGATTTTTAGCCTCTCTCGATTTTGTACTTAGAAAAAATCCAAGAATTTTTTTTTTTTTTCCGTTTTTTTTCTAAGTGTCTGATCGAGAGAAGGTAAAAAGAGGTGATTTTTAGCCTCTCTCGATTTTGTACTAAGAAAAAATCCAAAAAAATTTTTTTTTTCAGTTTTTTTTCTAAGTGTCTGATCGAGAGAAGGTAAAATGAGGTGATTTTTAGCCTCTCTCGATTTTGTACTTAGAAAAAATCCAAGAAATTTTTTTTTTTTTTCCGTTTTTTTTTCTAAGTGTCTGATCGAGAGAAGGTAAAATGAGGTGATTTTTAGCCTCTCTCGATTTTGTACTTAGAAAAAATCCCAAAATTTTTATTTTTTTTTCAGTTTTTTTTCTAAGTGTCTGATCGAGAGAAGGTACAATGAGGTGATTTTTAGCCTCTCTCGATTTTGTACTTAGAAAAAATCCAAGAATTTTTTTTTTTTTTTCCGATTTTTTTCTAAGTGTCTGATCGAGAGAAGGTAAAAAGAGGTGATTTTTAGCCTCTCTCGATTTTGTACTTAGAAAAAATCCAATATTTTTTTTTTTTTTTTCCGTTTTTTTTCTAAGTGTCTGATCGAGACCAGGTAAAATGAGGTGATTTTTAGCCTCTCTCGATTTTGTACTTAGAAAAAATCCAATTTTTTATTTTTTTTTCCCGTTTTTTTTCTAAGTGTCTGATCGAGAGAAGGTAAAAAGAGGTGATTTTTAGCCTCTCTCGATTTTGTACTTAGAAAAAATCCAAATTTTTTTTTTTTTTTCAGTTTTTTTTCTAAGTGTCTGATCGAGAGAAGGTAAAATGAGGTGATTTTTAGCCTCTCTCGATTTTGTACTTAGAAAAAATCCAAATTTTTTTTTTTTTTTTCCGTTTTTTTTCTAAGTGTCTGATCGAGAGAAGGTAAAAAGAGGTGATTTTTAGCCTCTCTCGATTTTGTACTTAGAAAAAATCCAAAATTTTTTTTTTTTTTCAGTTTTTTTTTTTAGTGTCTGATCGAGAGAAGGTAAAATGAGGTGATTTTTAGCCTCTCTCGATTTTGTACTTAGAAAAAATCCAAAATTTTTCATTTTTTTTAAAGTTTTTTTTCTAAGTGTCTGATCGAGAGAAGGTAAAAAGAGGTGATTTTTAGCCTCTCTCGATTTTGTACTTAGAAAAAATCCAATTTTTATTTTTTTTTTCCCGTTTTTTTCTAAGTGTCTGATCGAGAGAAGGTAAAAAGAGGTGATTTTTAGCCTCCCTCGATTTTGTACTTAGAAAAAATCCAATTTTTTTTTTTTTTTTTCAGTTTTTTTTCTAAGTGTCTGATCGAGAGAAGGTAAAATGAGGTGATTTTTAGCCTCTCTCGATTTTGTACTTAGAAAAAAATCCAAAATTTTTTATTTTTTTTCAGTTTTTTTTCTAAGTGTCTGATCGAGAGAAGGTAAAAAGAGGTGATTTTTAGCCTCTCTCGATTTTGTACTTAGAAAAAATCCAAAATTTTTTATTTTTTTTCCCGTTTTTTTTCTAAGTGTCTGATCGAGAGAAGGTAAAAAGAGGTGATTTTTAGCCTCTCTCGATTTTGTACTTAGAAAAAATCCAAAAAAAATTTTTTTTTCAGTTTTTTTTCTAAGTGTCTGATCGAGAGAAGGTAAAATGAGGTGATTTTTAGCCTCTCTCGATTTTGTACTTAGAAAAAATCCAAGAATTTTTTATTTTTTTTCCGTTTTTTTTCTAAGTGTCTGATCGAGAGAAGGTAAAATGAGGTGATTTTTAGCCTCTCTCGATTTTGTACTTAGAAAAAATCCAAGAATTTTTTTTTTTTTCCGTTTTTTTTCTAAGTGTCTGATCGAGAGAAGGTAAAATGAGGTGATTTTTAGCCTCTCTCGATTTTGTACTTAGAAAAAATCCCAAAATTTTTATTTTTTTTTCAGTTTTTTTTCTAAGTGTCTGATCGAGAGAAGGTACAATGAGGTGATTTTTAGCCTCTCTCGATTTTGTACTTAGAAAAAATCCAAGAATTTTTTTTTTTTTTTCCGATTTTTTTCTAAGTGTCTGATCGAGAGAAGGTAAAAAGAGGTGATTTTTAGCCTCTCTCGATTTTGTACTTAGAAAAAATCCAATATTTTTTTTTTTTTTTTCCGTTTTTTTTCTAAGTGTCTGATCGAGACCAGGTAAAATGAGGTGATTTTTAGCCTCTCTCGATTTTGTACTTAGAAAAAATCCAATTTTTTATTTTTTTTTCCCGTTTTTTTTCTAAGTGTCTGATCGAGAGAAGGTAAAAAGAGGTGATTTTTAGCCTCTCTCGATTTTGTACTTAGAAAAAATCCAATTTTTTTTTTTTTTTTTCAGTTTTTTTTCTAAGTGTCTGATCGAGAGAAGGTAAAATGAGGTGATTTTTAGCCTCTCTCGATTTTGTACTTAGAAAAAATCCAAATTTTTTTTTTTTTTTTCCGTTTTTTTTCTAAGTGTCTGATCGAGATAAGGTAAAAAGAGGTGATTTTTAGCCTCTCTCGATTTTGTACTTAGAAAAAATCCAAAAATTTTTTTTTTTTTCAGTTTTTTTTTTTAGTGTCTGATCGAGAGAAGGTAAAATGAGGTGATTTTTAGCCTCTCTCGATTTTGTACTTAGAAAAAATCCAAAATTTTTTATTTTTTTTTAAGTTTTTTTTCTAAGTGTCTGATCGAGAGAAGGTAAAAAGAGGTGATTTTTAGCCTCTCTCGATTTTGTACTTAGAAAAAATCCAATTTTTATTTTTTTTTTTCCGTTTTTTTCTAAGTGTCTGATCGAGAGAAGGTAAAAAGAGGTGATTTTTAGCCTCCCTCGATTTTGTACTTAGAAAAAATCCAATTTTTTTTTTTTTTTTTCAGTTTTTTTTCTAAGTGTCTGATCGAGAGAAGGTAAAATGAGGTGATTTTTAGCCTCTCTCGATTTTGTACTTAGAAAAAAATCCAAAATTTTTTATTTTTTTTCAGTTTTTTTTCTAAGTGTCTGATCGAGAGAAGGTAAAAAGAGGTGATTTTTAGCCTCTCTCGATTTTGTACTTAGAAAAAATCCAAAATTTTTTATTTTTTTTCCCGTTTTTTTTCTAAGTGTCTGATCGAGAGAAGGTAAAAAGAGGTGATTTTTAGCCTCTCTCGATTTTGTACTTAGAAAAAATCCAAAAAAAATTTTTTTTTCAGTTTTTTTTCTAAGTGTCTGATCGAGAGAAGGTAAAATGAGGTGATTTTTAGCCTCTCTCGATTTTGTACTTAGAAAAAATCCAAGAATTTTTTTTTTTTTTTCCGTTTTTTTTCTAAGTGTCTGATCGAGAGAAGGTAAAATGAGGTGATTTTTAGCCTATCTCGATTTTGTACTTAGAAAAAATCCAATAATTTTTTTTTTTTTTTCCCGTTTTTTTTCTAAGTGTCTGATCGAGAGAAGGTAAAAAGAGGTGATTTTTAGCCTCTCTCGATTTTGTACTTAGAAAAAATCCCAAAATTTTTATTTTTTTTTCAGTTTTTTTTCTAAGTGTCTGATCGAGAGAAGGTAAAATGAGGTGATTTTTAGCCTCTCTCGATTTTGTACTTAGAAAAAATCCAAGAATTTTTTTATTTTTTTCCGTTTTTTTTCTAAGTGTCTGATCAAGAGAAGGTAAAAAGAGGTGATTTTTAGCCTCTCTTGATTTTGTACTTAGAAAAAATCCAAATTTTTTTTTTTTTTTCCGTTTTTTTTCTAAGTATCTGATCGAGAGAAGGTAAAATGAGGTGATTTTTAGCCTCTCTCAATTTTGTACTTAGAAAAAATCAAAGAATTTTTTTTTTTTTTTCCGTTTTTTTTCTAAGTGTCTGATCGAGAGAAGGTAAAATGAGGTGATTTTTAGCCTCTCTCGATTTTGTACTTAGAAAAAATCCCAAAATTTGTAATTTTTTTTCAGTTTTTTTTCTAAGTGTCTGATCGAGAGAAGGTAAAATGAGGTGATTTTTAGCCTCTCTCGATTTTGTACTTAGAAAAAATCCAAGAATTTTTTTTTTTTTTTCCGATTTTTTTCTAAGTGTCTGATCGAGAGAAGGTAAAAAGAGGTCATTTTTAGCCTCTCTCGATTTTGTACTTAGAAAAAATCCAAGAATTTTTTTTTTATCGTTTTTTTTCTAAGTGTCTGATCGAGAGAAGGTAAAAAGAGGTGATTTTTAGCCTCTCTCGATTTGGTACTTAGAAAAAATCCTATAATTTTTTTTTCCCGTTTTTTTTCTAAGTGTCTGATCGAGAGAAGGTAAAATGAGGTGATTTTTAGCCTCTCTCGATTTTGTACTTAGAAAAAATCCAAGAATTTTTTTATTTTTTTCCGTTTTTTTTCTAAGTGTCTGATCGAGAGAAGGTAAAAAGAGGTGATTTTTAGCCTCTCTCGATTTTGTACTTAGAAAAAATCCAAATTTTTTTTTTTTTTTCCGTTTTTTTTCTAAGTGTCTGATCGAGAGAAGGTAAAATGAGGTGATTTTTAGCCTCTCTCAATTTTGTACTTAGAAAAAATCAAAGAATTTTTTTTTTTTTTTCCTTTTTTTTTCTAAGTGTCTGATCGAGAGAAGGTAAAAAGAGGTGATTTTTAGCCTCTCTCGATTTTGTACTTAGAAAAAATCCAAAATTTTTTATTTTTTTTCCCGTTTTTTTTCTAAGTGTCTGATCGAGAGAAGGTAAAAAGAGGTGATTTTTAGCCTCTCTCGATTTTGTACTTAGAAAAAATCCAAGAATTTTTTTTTTTTTTCCGTTTTTTTTCTAAGTGTCTGATCGAGAGAAGGTAAAAAGAGGTGATTTTTAGCCTCTCTCGATTTTGTACTAAGAAAAAATCCAAAAAAATTTTTTTTTTCAGGTTTTTTTCTAAGTGTCTGATCGAGAGAAGGTAAAATGAGGTGATTTTTAGCCTCTCTCGATTTTGTACTTAGAAAAAATCCAAGAAATTTTTTTTTTTTTTCCGTTTTTTTTTCTAAGTGTCTGATCGAGAGAAGGTAAAATGAGGTGATTTTTAGCCTCTCTCGATTTTGTACTTAGAAAAAATCCCAAAATTTTTATTTTTTTTTCAGTTTTTTTTCTAAGTGTCTGATCGAGAGAAGGTACAATGAGGTGATTTTTAGCCTCTCTCGATTTTGTACTTAGAAAAAATCCAAGAATTTTTTTTTTTTTTTCCGATTTTTTTCTAAGTGTCTGATCGAGAGAAGGTAAAAAGAGGTGATTTTTAGCCTCTCTCGATTTTGTACTTAGAAAAAATCCAATATTTTTTTTTTTTTTTCCGTTTTTTTTCTAAGTGTCTGATCGAGACCAGGTAAAATGAGGTGATTTTTAGCCTCTCTCGATTTTGTACTTAAAAAAAATCAAATTTTTTATTTTTTTTTCCCGTTTTTTTTCTAAGTGTCTGATCGAGAGAAGGTAAAAAGAGGTGATTTTTAGCCTCTCTCGATTTTGTACTTAGAAAAAATCCAAATTTTTTTTTTTTTTTTCAGTTTTTTTTCTAAGTGTCTGATCGAGAGAAGGTAAAATGAGGTGATTTTTAGCCTCTCTCGATTTTGTACTTAGAAAAAATCCAAATTTTTTTTTTTTTTTTCCGTTTTTTTTCTAAGTGTCTGATCGAGAGAAGGTAAAAAGAGGTGATTTTTAGCCTCTCTCGATTTTGTACTTAGAAAAAATCCAAAAATTTTTTTTTTTTTCAGTTTTTTTTTTTAGTGTCTGATCGAGAGAAGGTAAAATGAGGTGATTTTTAGCCTCTCTCGATTTTGTACTTAGAAAAAATCCAAAATTTTTTATTTTTTTTAAAGTTTTTTTTCTAAGTGTCTGATCGAGAGAAGGTAAAAAGAGGTGATTTTTAGCCTCTCTCGATTTTGTACTTAGAAAAAATCCAATTTTTATTTTTTTTTTTCCGTTTTTTTCTAAGTGTCTGATCGAGAGAAGGTAAAAAGAGGTGATTTTTAGCCTCCCTCGATTTTGTACTTAGAAAAAATCCAATTTTTTTTTTTTTTTTTCAGTTTTTTTTCTAAGTGTCTGATCGAGAGAAGGTAAAATGAGGTGATTTTTAGCCTCTCTCGATTTTGTACTTAGAAAAAAATCCAAAATTTTTTATTTTTTTTCAGTTTTTTTTCTAAGTGTCTGAACGAGAGAAGGTAAAAAGAGGTGATTTTTAGCCTCTCTCGATTTTGTACTTAGAAAAAATCCAAAATTTTTTATTTTTTTTCCCGTTTTTTTTCTAAGTGTCTGATCGAGAGAAGGTAAAAAGAGGTGATTTTTAGCCTCTCTCGATTTTGTACTTAGAAAAAATCCAAAAAAATTTTTTTTTTCAGTTTTTTTTCTAAGTGTCTGATCGAGAGAAGGTAAAATGAGGTGATTTTTAGCCTCTCTCGATTTTGTACTTAGAAAAAATCCAAGAATTTTTTTTTTTTTTTCCGTTTTTTTTCTAAGTGTCTGATCGAGAGAAGGTAAAATGAGGTGATTTTTAGCCTATCTCGATTTTGTACTTAGAAAAAATCCAATAATTTTTTTTTTTTTTTCCCGTTTTTTTTCTAAGTGTCTGATCGAGAGAAGGTAAAAAGAGGTGATTTTTAGCCTCTCTCGATTTTGTACTTAGAAAAAATCCAAGAATTTTTTTATTTTTTTCCGTTTTTTTTCTAAGTGTCTGATCAAGAGAAGGTAAAAAGAGGTGATTTTTAGCCTCTCTCGATTTTGTACTTAGAAAAAATCCAAATTTTTTTTATTTTTTTTTCCGTTTTTTTTCTAAGTGTCTGATCGAGAGAAGGTAAAATGAGGTGATTTTTAGCCTCTCTCGATTTTGTACTTAGAAAAAATCCAAGAATTTTTTTATTTTTTTCCGTTTTTTTTCTAAGTGTCTGATCAAGAGAAGGTAAAAAGAGGTGATTTTTAGCCTCTCTCGATTTTGTACTTAGAAAAAATCCAAATGTTTTTTTTTTTTTCCGTTTTTTTTCTAAGTATCTGATCGAGAGAAGGTAAAATGAGGTGATTTTTAGCCTCTCTCAATTTTGTACTTAGAAAAAATCAAATAATTTTTTTTTTTTTTTCCGTTTTTTTTCTAAGTGTCTGATCGAGAGAAGGTAAAATGAGGTGATTTTTAGCCTCTCTCGATTTTGTACTTAGAAAAAATCCCAAAATTTGTAATTTTTTTTCAGTTTTTTTTCTAAGTGTCTGATCGAGAGAAGGTAAAATGAGGTGATTTTTAGCCTCTCTCGATTTTGTACTTAGAAAAAATCCAAGAATTTTTTTTTTTTTTCCGATTTTTTTCTAAGTGTCTGATCGAGAGAAGGTAAAAAGAGGTCATTTTTAGCCTCTCTCGATTTTGTACTTAGAAAAAATCCAAGAATTTTTTTTTTATCGTTTTTTTTCTAAGTGTCTGATCGAGAGAAGGTAAAAAGAGGTGATTTTTAGCCTCTCTCGATTTGGTACTTAGAAAAAATCCTATAATTTTTTTTTCCCGTTTTTTTTCTAAGTGTCTGATCGAGAGAAGGTAAAATGAGGTGATTTTTAGCCTCTCTCGATTTTGTACTTAGAAAAAATCCAAGAATTTTTTTTATTTTTTTCCGTTTTTTTTCTAAGTGTCTGATCGAGAGAAGGTAAAAAGAGGTGATTTTTAGCCTCTCTCGATTTTGTACTTAGAAAAAATCCAAATTTTCTTTTTTTTTTCCGTTTTTTTTCTAAGTGTCTGATCGAGAGAAGGTAAAATGAGGTGATTTTTAGCCTCTCTCAATTTTGTACTTAGAAAAAATCAAAGAATTTTTTTTTTTTTTTCCGTTTTTTTTCTAAGTGTCTGATCGAGAGAAGGTAAAAAGAGGTGATTTTTAGCCTCTCTCGATTTTGTACTTAGAAAAAATCCAAAATTTTTTATTTTTTTTCCCGTTTTTTTTCTAAGTGTCTGATCGAGAGAAGGTAAAAAGAGGTGATTTTTAGCCTCTCTCGATTTTGTACTTAGAAAAAATCCAAGAATTTTTTTTTTTTTTCCGTTTTTTTTCTAAGTGTCTGATCGAGAGAAGGTAAAAAGAGGTGATTTTTAGCCTCTCTCGATTTTGTACTAAGAAAAAATCCAAAACAATTTTTTTTTTCAGTTTTTTTTCTAAGTGTCTGATCGAGAGAAGGTAAAATGAGGTGATTTTTAGCCTCTCTCGATTTTGTACTTAGAAAAAATCCAAGAAATTTTTTTTTTTTTTCCGTTTTTTTTTCTAAGTGTCTGATCGAGAGAAGGTAAAATGAGGTGATTTTTAGCCTCTCTCGATTTTGTACTTAGAAAAAATCCCAAAATTTTTATTTTTTTTTCAGTTTTTTTTCTAAGTGTCTGATCGAGAGAAGGTACAATGAGGTGATTTTTAGCCTCTCTCGATTTTGTACTTAGAAAAAATCCAAGAATTTTTTTTTTTTTTTCCGATTTTTTTCTAAGTGTCTGATCGAGAGAAGGTAAAAAGAGGTGATTTTTAGCCTCTCTCGATTTTGTACTTAGAAAAAATCCAATATTTTTTTTTTTTTTTTCCGTTTTTTTTCTAAGTGTCTGATCGAGACCAGGTAAAATGAGGTGATTTTTAGCCTCTCTCGATTTTGTACTTAGAAAAAATCCAATTTTTTATTTTTTTTTCCCGTTTTTTTTCTAAGTGTCTGATCGAGAGAAGGTAAAAAGAGGTGATTTTTAGCCTCTCTCGATTTTGTACTTAGAAAAAATCCAAATTTTTTTTTTTTTTTCAGTTTTTTTTCTAAGTGTCTGATCGAGAGAAGGTAAAATGAGGTGATTTTTAGCCTCTCTCGATTTTGTACTTAGAAAAAATCCAAATTTTTTTTTTTTTTTTCCGTTTTTTTTCTAAGTGTCTGATCGAGAGAAGGTAAAAAGAGGTGATTTTTAGCCTCTCTCGATTTTGTACTTAGAAAAAATCCAAAATTTTTTTTTTTTTTCAGTTTTTTTTTTTAGTGTCTGATCGAGAGAAGGTAAAATGAGGTGATTTTTAGCCTCTCTCGATTTTGTACTTAGAAAAAATCCAATTTTTATTTATTTTTTTCCGTTTTTTTCTAAGTGTCTGATCGAGAGAAGGTAAAAAGAGGTGATTTTTAGCCTCCCTCGATTTTGTACTTAGAAAAAATCCAATTTTTTTTTTTTTTTTTCAGTTTTTTTTCTAAGTGTCTGATCGAGAGAAGGTAAAATGAGGTGATTTTTAGCCTCTCTCGATTTTGTACTTAGAAAAAAATCCAAAATTTTTTATTTTTTTTCAGTTTTTTTTCTAAGTGTCTGATCGAGAGAAGGTAAAAAGAGGTGATTTTTAGCCTCTCTCAATTTTGTACTTAGAAAAAATCAAAGAATTTTTTTTTTTTTTCCGTTTTTTTTCTAAGTGTCTGATCGAGAGAAGGTAAAAAGAGGTGATTTTTAGCCTCTCTCGATTTTGTACTTAGAAAAAATCCAAAATTTTTTATTTTTTTTCCCGTTTTTTTTCTAAGTGTCTGATCGAGAGAAGGTAAAAAGAGGTGATTTTTAGCCTCTCTCGATTTTGTACTTAGAAAAAATCCAAGAATTTTTTTTTTTTTCCGTTTTTTTTCTAAGTGTCTGATCGAGAGAAGGTAAAATGAGGTGATTTTTAGCCTCTCTCGATTTTGTACTTAGAAAAAATCCCAAAATTTTTATTTTTTTTTCAGTTTTTTTTCTAAGTGTCTGATCGAGAGAAGGTACAATGAGGTGATTTTTAGCCTCTCTCGATTTTGTACTTAGAAAAAATCCAAGAATTTTTTTTTTTTTTTCCGATTTTTTTCTAAGTGTCTGATCGAGAGAAGGTAAAAAGAGGTGATTTTTAGCCTCTCTCGATTTTGTACTTAGAAAAAATCCAATATTTTTTTTTTTTTTTTCCGTTTTTTTTCTAAGTGTCTGATCGAGACCAGGTAAAATGAGGTGATTTTTAGCCTCTCTCGATTTTGTACTTAGAAAAAATCCAATTTTTTATTTTTTTTTCCCGTTTTTTTTCTAAGTGTCTGATCGAGAGAAGGTAAAAAGAGGTGATTTTTAGCCTCTCTCGATTTTGTACTTAGAAAAAATCCAAATTTTTTTTTTTTTTTCAGTTTTTTTTCTAAGTGTCTGATCGAGAGAAGGTAAAATGAGGTGATTTTTAGCCTCTCTCGATTTTGTACTTAGAAAAAATCCAAATTTTTTTTTTTTTTTTCCGTTTTTTTTCTAAGTGTCTGATCGAGAGAAGGTAAAAAGAGGTGATTTTTAGCCTCTCTCGATTTTGTACTTAGAAAAAATCCAAAATTTTTTTTTTTTTTCAGTTTTTTTTTTTAGTGTCTGATCGAGAGAAGGTAAAATGAGGTGATTTTTAGCCTCTCTCGATTTTGTACTTAGAAAAAATCCAAAATTTTTTATTTTTTTTTAAGTTTTTTTTCTAAGTGTCTGATCGAGAGAAGGTAAAAAGAGGTGATTTTTAGCCTCTCTCGATTTTGTACTTAGAAAAAATCCAATTTTTATTTTTTTTTTTCCGTTTTTTTCTAAGTGTCTGATCGAGAGAAGGTAAAAAGAGGTGATTTTTAGCCTCCCTCGATTTTGTACTTAGAAAAAATCCAATTTTTTTTTTTTTTTTTCAGTTTTTTTTCTAAGTGTCTGATCGAGAGAAGGTAAAATGAGGTGATTTTTAGCCTCTCTCGATTTTGTACTTAGAAAAAAATCCAAAATTTTTTATTTTTTTTCAGTTTTTTTTCTAAGTGTCTGATCGAGAGAAGGTAAAAAGAGGTGATTTTTAGCCTCTCTCGATTTTGTACTTAGAAAAAATCCAAAATTTTTTATTTTTTTTCCCGTTTTTTTTCTAAGTGTCTGATCGAGAGAAGGTAAAAAGAGGTGATTTTTAGCCTCTCTCGATTTTGTACTTAGAAAAAATCCAAAAAAATTTTTTTTTTCAGTTTTTTTTCTAAGTGTCTGATCGAGAGAAGGTAAAATGAGGTGATTTTTAGCCTCTCTCGATTTTGTACTTAGAAAAAATCCAAGAATTTTTTTTTTTTTTTCCGTTTTTTTTCTAAGTGTCTGATCGAGAGAAGGTAAAATGAGGTGATTTTTAGCCTATCTCGATTTTGTACTTAGAAAAAATCCAATAATTTTTTTTTTTTTTTCCCGTTTTTTTTCTAAGTGTCTGATCGAGAGAAGGTAAAAAGAGGTGATTTTTAGCCTCTCTCGATTTTGTACTTAGAAAAAATCCCAAAATTTTTATTTTTTTTTCAGTTTTTTTTCTAAGTGTCTGATCGAGAGAAGGTAAAATGAGGTGATTTTTAGCCTCTCTCGATTTTGTACTTAGAAAAAATCCAAGAATTTTTTTATTTTTTTCCGTTTTTTTTCTAAGTGTCTGATCAAGAGAAGGTAAAAAGAGGTGATTTTTAGCCTCTCTTGATTTTGTACTTAGAAAAAATCCAAATTTTTTTTTTTTTTTCCGTTTTTTTTCTAAGTATCTGATCGAGAGAAGGTAAAATGAGGTGATTTTTAGCCTCTCTCAATTTTGTACTTAGAAAAAATCAAAGAATTTTTTTTTTTTTTTCCGTTTTTTTTCTAAGTGTCTGATCGAGAGAAGGTAAAATGAGGTGATTTTTAGCCTCTCTCGATTTTGTACTTAGAAAAAATCCCAAAATTTGTAATTTTTTTTCAGTTTTTTTTCTAAGTGTCTGATCGAGAGAAGGTAAAATGAGGTGATTTTTAGCCTCTCTCGATTTTGTACTTAGAAAAAATCCAAGAATTTTTTTTTTTTTTTCCGATTTTTTTCTAAGTGTCTGATCGAGAGAAGGTAAAAAGAGGTCATTTTTAGCCTCTCTCGATTTTGTACTTAGAAAAAATCCAAGAATTTTTTTTTTATCGTTTTTTTTCTAAGTGTCTGATCGAGAGAAGGTAAAAAGAGGTGATTTTTAGCCTCTCTCGATTTGGTACTTAGAAAAAATCCTATAATTTTTTTTTCCCGTTTTTTTTCTAAGTGTCTGATCGAGAGAAGGTAAAATGAGGTGATTTTTAGCCTCTCTCGATTTTGTACTTAGAAAAAATCCAAGAATTTTTTTATTTTTTTCCGTTTTTTTTCTAAGTGTCTGATCGAGAGAAGGTAAAAAGAGGTGATTTTTAGCCTCTCTCGATTTTGTACTTAGAAAAAATCCAAATTTTTTTTTTTTTTTCCGTTTTTTTTCTAAGTGTCTGATCGAGAGAAGGTAAAATGAGGTGATTTTTAGCCTCTCTCAATTTTGTACTTAGAAAAAATCAAAGAATTTTTTTTTTTTTTTCCTTTTTTTTTCTAAGTGTCTGATCGAGAGAAGGTAAAAAGAGGTGATTTTTAGCCTCTCTCGATTTTGTACTTAGAAAAAATCCAAAATTTTTTATTTTTTTTCCCGTTTTTTTTCTAAGTGTCTGATCGAGAGAAGGTAAAAAGAGGTGATTTTTAGCCTCTCTCGATTTTGTACTTAGAAAAAATCCAAGAATTTTTTTTTTTTTTCCGTTTTTTTTCTAAGTGTCTGATCGAGAGAAGGTAAAAAGAGGTGATTTTTAGCCTCTCTCGATTTTGTACTAAGAAAAAATCCAAAAAAATTTTTTTTTTCAGGTTTTTTTCTAAGTGTCTGATCGAGAGAAGGTAAAATGAGGTGATTTTTAGCCTCTCTCGATTTTGTACTTAGAAAAAATCCAAGAAATTTTTTTTTTTTTTCCGTTTTTTTTTCTAAGTGTCTGATCGAGAGAAGGTAAAATGAGGTGATTTTTAGCCTCTCTCGATTTTGTACTTAGAAAAAATCCCAAAATTTTTATTTTTTTTTCAGTTTTTTTTCTAAGTGTCTGATCGAGAGAAGGTACAATGAGGTGATTTTTAGCCTCTCTCGATTTTGTACTTAGAAAAAATCCAAGAATTTTTTTTTTTTTTTCCGATTTTTTTCTAAGTGTCTGATCGAGAGAAGGTAAAAAGAGGTGATTTTTAGCCTCTCTCGATTTTGTACTTAGAAAAAATCCAATATTTTTTTTTTTTTTTCCGTTTTTTTTCTAAGTGTCTGATCGAGACCAGGTAAAATGAGGTGATTTTTAGCCTCTCTCGATTTTGTACTTAAAAAAAATCAAATTTTTTATTTTTTTTTCCCGTTTTTTTTCTGAGTGTCTGATCGAGAGAAGGTAAAAAGAGGTGATTTTTAGCCTCTCTCGATTTTGTACTTAGAAAAAATCCAAATTTTTTTTTTTTTTTTCAGTTTTTTTTCTAAGTGTCTGATCGAGAGAAGGTAAAATGAGGTGATTTTTAGCCTCTCTCGATTTTGTACTTAGAAAAAATCCAAATTTTTTTTTTTTTTTTCCGTTTTTTTTCTAAGTGTCTGATCGAGAGAAGGTAAAAAGAGGTGATTTTTAGCCTCTCTCGATTTTGTACTTAGAAAAAATCCAAAATTTTTTTTTTTTTTCAGTTTTTTTTTTTAGTGTCTGATCGAGAGAAGGTAAAATGAGGTGATTTTTAGCCTCTCTCGATTTTGTACTTAGAAAAAATCCAAAATTTTTTATTTTTTTTAAAGTTTTTTTTTCTAAGTGTCTGATCGAGAGAAGGTAAAAAGAGGTGATTTTTAGCCTCTCTCGATTTTGTACTTAGAAAAAATCCAATTTTTATTTTTTTTTTTCCGTTTTTTTTCTAAGTGTCTGATCGAGAGAAGGTAAAAAGAGGTGATTTTTAGCCTCCCTCGATTTTGTACTTAGAAAAAATCCAATTTTTTTTTTTTTTTTTCAGTTTTTTTTCTAAGTGTCTGATCGAGAGAAGGTAAAATGAGGTGATTTTTAGCCTCTCTCGATTTTGTACTTAGAAAAAAATCCAAAATTTTTTATTTTTTTTCAGTTTTTTTTCTAAGTGTCTGATCGAGAGAAGGTAAAAAGAGGTGATTTTTAGCCTCTCTCGATTTTGTACTTAGAAAAAATCCAAAATTTTTTATTTTTTTTCCCGTTTTTTTCTAAGTGTCTGATCGAGAGAAGGTAAAAAGAGGTGATTTTTAGCCTCTCTCGATTTTGTACTTAGAAAAAATCCAAAAAATTTTTTTTTTCAGTTTTTTTTCTAAGTGTCTGATCGAGAGAAGGTAAAATGAGGTGATTTTTAGCCTCTCTCGATTTTGTACTTAGAAAAAAATCCAAGAATTTTTTTTTTTTTTTCGTTTTTTTTCTAAGTGTCTGATCGAGAGAAGGTAAAATGAGGTGATTTTTAGCCTATCTCGATTTTGTACTTAGAAAAAATCCAATAATTTTTTTTTTTTTTTCCCGTTTTTTTTCTAAGTGTCTGATCGAGAGAAGGTAAAAAGAGGTGATTTTTAGCCTCTCTCGATTTTGTACTTAGAAAAAATCCAAGAATTTTTTTATTTTTTTCCGTTTTTTTTTCTAAGTGTCTGATCAAGAGAAGGTAAAAAGAGGTGATTTTTAGCCTCTCTCGATTTTGTACTTAGAAAAAATCCAAATTTTTTTTATTTTTTTTTCCGTTTTTTTTTCTAAGTGTCTGATCGAGAGAAGGTAAAATGAGGTGATTTTTAGCCTCTCTCGATTTTGTACTTAGAAAAAATCCAAGAATTTTTTTATTTTTTTCCGTTTTTTTTCTAAGTGTCTGATCAAGAGAAGGTAAAAAGAGGTGATTTTTAGCCTCTCTCGATTTTTGTACAGAAAAAATCCAAATGTTTTTTTTTTTTTCCGTTTTTTTTCTAAGTATCTGATCGAGAGAAGGTAAAATGAGGTGATTTTTAGCCTCTCTCAATTTTGTACTTAGAAAAAATCAAATAATTTTTTTTTTTTTTTCCGTTTTTTTTCTAAGTGTCTGATCGAGAGAAGGTAAAATGAGGTGATTTTTAGCCTCTCTCGATTTTGTACTTAGAAAAAATCCCAAAATTTGTAATTTTTTTTCAGTTTTTTTTCTAAGTGTCTGATCGAGAGAAGGTAAAATGAGGTGATTTTTAGCCTCTCTCGATTTTGTACTTAGAAAAAATCCAAGAATTTTTTTTTTTTTTTCCGATTTTTTTCTAAGTGTCTGATCGAGAGAAGGTAAAAAGAGGTCATTTTTAGCCTCTCTCGATTTTGTACTTAGAAAAAATCCAAGAATTTTTTTTTTATCGTTTTTTTTCTAAGTGTCTGATCGAGAGAAGGTAAAAAGAGGTGATTTTTAGCCTCTCTCGATTTGGTACTTAGAAAAAATCCTATAATTTTTTTTTCCCGTTTTTTTTCTAAGTGTCTGATCGAGAGAAGGTAAAATGAGGTGATTTTTAGCCTCTCTCGATTTTGTACTTAGAAAAAATCCAAGAATTTTTTTTATTTTTTTCCGTTTTTTTTCTAAGTGTCTGATCGAGAGAAGGTAAAAAGAGGTGATTTTTAGCCTCTCTCGATTTTGTACTTAGAAAAAATCCAAATTTTCTTTTTTTTTTCCGTTTTTTTTCTAAGTGTCTGATCGAGAGAAGGTAAAATGAGGTGATTTTTAGCCTCTCTCAATTTTGTACTTAGAAAAAATCAAAGAATTTTTTTTTTTTTTTCCGTTTTTTTTCTAAGTGTCTGATCGAGAGAAGGTAAAAAGAGGTGATTTTTAGCCTCTCTCGATTTTGTACTTAGAAAAAATCCAAAATTTTTTATTTTTTTTCCCGTTTTTTTTCTAAGTGTCTGATCGAGAGAAGGTAAAAAGAGGTGATTTTTAGCCTCTCTCGATTTTGTACTTAGAAAAAATCCAAGAATTTTTTTTTTTTTTCCGTTTTTTTTCTAAGTGTCTGATCGAGAGAAGGTAAAAAGAGGTGATTTTTAGCCTCTCTCGATTTTGTACTAAGAAAAAATCCAAAAAATTTTTTTTTTTCAGTTTTTTTTCTAAGTGTCTGATCGAGAGAAGGTAAAATGAGGTGATTTTTAGCCTCTCTCGATTTTGTACTTAGAAAAAATCCAAGAAATTTTTTTTTTTTTTCCGTTTTTTTTTCTAAGTGTCTGATCGAGAGAAGGTAAAATGAGGTGATTTTTAGCCTCTCTCGATTTTGTACTTAGAAAAAATCCAAAATTTTTATTTTTTTTTCAGTTTTTTTTCTAAGTGTCTGATCGAGAGAAGGTACAATGAGGTGATTTTTAGCCTCTCTCGATTTTGTACTTAGAAAAAATCCAAGAATTTTTTTTTTTTTTTCCGATTTTTTTCTAAGTGTCTGATCGAGAGAAGGTAAAAAGAGGTGATTTTTAGCCTCTCTCGATTTTGTACTTAGAAAAAATCCAATATTTTTTTTTTTTTTTCCGTTTTTTTTCTAAGTGTCTGATCGAGACCAGGTAAAATGAGGTGATTTTTAGCCTCTCTCGATTTTGTACTTAGAAAAAATCCAATTTTTATTTTTTTTTCCCGTTTTTT